>NW_027466092.1:4652500-4745000 GCF_046127955.1 Nelusetta ayraudi
GAGTTCAGCCTTTGCTACTTTCGCTACTTATGTGAATTTACCGCTTTGTTCAGCACGGAATGCTGTGTCATAACTGCCAGTTGAGAGCCTTGGGGCTGTGTTGGCCATAATGAAAAGACTTGTCCTCGACGGCGCTGCTCGACTACCGCTCAAACCATCACACACGCGTTCCACGGACACGTGCATGCACATTTGTGTACATGTAACTGTGTTCATCTGGCCAATGGGTGTGACTCACGACTAATTACAACGCAGTTGTTCAATTATGTCCTTATAAACCACTCCAGCAGAGCAGTCTGCATGTGTTCCGCTGCCTGCCTGCGGATGTCTGCCTGACAATATTGAATCGACAACAACACGTTGCCAACGCCACTGAAAAGGAAGACATAATGCATCCAAGGCCATAGGGAAGCATTTGTTTGCATCTATCTATCTATCTATCTATCTATCTATCTATCTATTGAGAGGGTCTATGTCAGGTCTCAGAGCTATTATAGTTTACTTGAAAAAACCAAGCTAATTCAAACTATTCAATAAACACTCAAATCAACAATCTGAGAAAAAATCAAGACAATTTTTTTTTTTGTTAATTAGTCTTAATTTTTTTGTTTTTGTGCTTCACCAACACATCTGTTGAAAACATCATTTCAAAACCTCAATGCGGACTCGCGCGGCCGAGTGCGCTCGGTGGCATCATTAAATAGAGCTGCAGCAACTCCCACGTCCCCACTGCACCACTTGTCCTCATGGTGCTGGAGAGGAGTACCACCCAGTGCGTGTCTGCTCCACAAGAGAAAACGTTGCTCTCGAGGGATCCTCCTGATGCCGCTGCTGTTTATTTTTTCAACGTGGTGAACACTTGTGTGTGTGCAATGTAAGCATGGCACTCCCGCCACGGTGCTGCAAAACTTAATGCCGACGATCAAAGAAATTGAGAACTTGCTTCCCGTCCCTCGTTTCAATTATTCTGACGTCTGTTTTACAAGTCCTTGTCGCTCTTCAGGCACTTCATTTTCAGCCACTTGCGCTCCAATTAAAAAGCGAAGCCCTTTTTCTACTCTGGTACTAACGCTTGAGATAAAAGCCAATTGGGCCAATGTTCGCCACTGCTAGGAGTAGCTCTTGCACAGGTTATTGATGTGAATTGCCTCTGTCCTAGTGGGTTTAATTACATCCGTGGATGACAGACAGTGAGTTTCGTTTCCTCCACACTGACACACTTCATCTATTTCAGTCGATGCATATCACAGACAGACTGAGAAAACAGAAATATTCTGTATGAGCACACGTTAGCACTTACACAGATAGAAAGTTATTTTTCATTGTCACACTGGGACTCCTCACCTGGTGTTTCTACCAAAGGAATACAGCACATTCCCCACTTTATTTTGTCACAAAAAATTAAAAACAGCTTTTATTCCATAATTGTGTTTATTTTTCTCAGTGCTCGTCAGCAACTTACATCATATCTGGGGCAAAATCAGGGAATAAGCAATGTGTTCTCTTTCAGGAAAGGCGTGATCTAAATGCGGTGTGGTTATGCACAAGTCTTATGTAAAAGTTTTCCAACAAAATCACAAGAAGTTCCCATTTGGGTTTTTTTTTTTTTTTTTTCATTTCCTTCAACAAACCAAGCAGATTAGAATCTAAGACTATAGCACACAACGCTGATCTTTTTCCAAATGTAATCCTTTGCTGTTGCTCTAAGGGAATGAAATACATGGGTTTCTTTCATAAAACAATAACAAGCCTTGTGATAAGCCTTGTCCGGACAAACGTTCAGCTCATGTCCAGAGCCTGGGGAGGGCGAGGGAATAGTTCTACAGATTACACATCTCGGACTCCAATTTGGTCCTTATGGGATTTGATTTGTGCTGCCACTGTCAGCTGCAGTGCATATGGTGAATGTGCTCAGCATCTTCAAACCTCAACGCTTGTGCAGGAAGCAAAACTGGGACTCGGAAAGTGTAAAGAAAATCTTGGTTTGGCAGAATTGTGTTACGACTCTGTGACACTGCTGCTGCGCACTGCTGCTGCGCCCTGGAGGGTTTTGTCAAAGCCTTGCCAAAACCATTCAGAAGTAAAGAAAAACAATGCAGTCCACCGTGGAAAGGATTCTTATGTTCCTCCTCTAACGTGGAAAACGTTTTTTAGTTCCTGTAAAAGAAAATCTGTTTACAACATCTTACTCCTAAACTTCTGTGTATTTTCATCCCAGCTCGCAGCAGCCACTTATAGCTATTGTACCTCAGGGGCTTTTATGCACAAAAGAAGATACGTGTTATATAAGCTACTGAAATTTAAGACCAATCGCAAACATCGGCCTTTGGAGGCTGGCAAGGTGGTTTCGGTCATTTCAACTGCAACAAAAACAAATGTAGGAGAGAAACCGCTCAGCCTCCCTGGAATATTCTGAGCTGGCGTGCAAACGCAGTAATGGAATCACAGTGTAGTGCTGCGTGATGGCCCAACACACAATTTTATGTCTCGTTAGGGTTGCAAATAGGGAGACGGGTGTGAACAAGCTTGAGAACGGGAACAACTTTTGAACCGCAGCCAACCAGGGCTCTTCCAGTGGACCAAAGTGAATGAATGACTTCAGGCCAACAGCGTGGCTCAATCCCTCTCACCCCTCACTCCCTCACTCCCCCCTCGCTGTCCCGAAATGACTCTACATCTGGGGCGAGCAGATGCTGCGTATGTAGTCCTCTCCTCTGGCTGCGTCAAGGTGATTCACCCTGCTGGACTGGCGGCAGATGAAGGCTGCCTCATTGATCAGGGACCAATTTACTGGCGGAGGGCGGGGCGTGCCAATGAGGAACGCGACCTTCCAGCCCTTTTCTCCCTTGGTCGTCAAGAGAACGCGGTCATGCCCGGGGGTACCGGGGAGATGAGCGGCGCAGCAGCTGGAGATAAATCGCTGCCATTTTCCAGCGTGGTGCTTTATGAGGCCCACGCATCTGCGGAGCGAACGTCGAGATTTATGTGTCGGGTGCAGCGAAAAGTGCTTCTGGAAAGTTGCCTCGATGGAGACAGATTAACTGTGATGCTGATGGTGACCGTGGCCCTATTAGCTGCATGTTATCCATTGAGAACTTATGTACCCGTCATCCCTGGGCTCTAACCCAGCGGACTCAGTATCTGATAAGTGTCTCAGTTTGGTGTTTTGTCACAGTCCATGTTCACAACTTTGTAGAAGTGAAGTTAAGCTGTTTCCTTCTCTCAGCAACACCCTGAAGTCCCGTTCAGACAAGCAGTTTTTGGCTCCCTTATAATTGGCTTATATAAAATGCAAGAGACAAGAACCAATTACACTGCAGTGTTGACAGCCCCTCTTTCAAAGTCTGGGAGAGTTAAAATTGTTTCACCACAAGATTTGGGCAATCTGTTCTAAACATGCAAATCCAATGAAGCCCACATGAATTCACTATCAACACAAGCAGAAAGACACTTGTGGAAAGTTAAATGTGTAGTCATACTATGAAAAGATATGAAGCATATAATGATTATTAACAATTTGCAGCATAGTGGATTTAATTAGTGGGTTTAATGTCGCCGAGCAGCACACGACTGTCCTGTTAAGTGCCGCCATCCTGATTGTGAAGAGGCAGAGCATTTACTATTCAAAACCGCTTAGTTACGATGAGTTCATTTCACAGTGACTTGACTGTCAAAGGGTAAGAACACTCATTGGAGATGCAGCATGATTCCAAATACCGCATAATTCTAAGATCCTGCCGACATAGGTTTTCTTTAGTATTTACTCTCAGTCGAGGAATGAGACATTGGTGCTGACTTTCTATCGACAGAAACAAAACTGTATGTGCACTCTTAGATATTGCACGTCTGTTTGCGTTGTGTGTTGCATGTGTAATTGCCAGCATACACAAAAGTGGGCGAGACCGCCTGATTTAAATGAAGACTTAGCGGCGGCTCCTGCTCCCCCCACAGAGAATATGGGACAGCAGAGTGACTGCAAGTGAAACATGAGTTCAGCCACGCAACTGTAACCAAGACTGCACTGCTTCATTCTGTGAAAAATATATACACACACACACACAGAGACCCATTTTTTAAAAAAAAAAAAATCCAACCCAACCAACTTATTGGGCAGAGAGGATGCAAATGAATTACTCAGCAGGTGCACTGTGACCATAACTGTGTTACCATAACTGAAGCTGACTGGTTACAACACACTGGTTACACACAGGAGAACAACTGACCGGGTTGCAGACACAAGCACTCAGATTCAAAGCCGCTTGTCACGAGCCTGTTGCTAGTCGGATAGCGAAAGCTTTCTTTTATATGTTTTTTTTTATTTTTTATCATAGAACACTTTAAAGGGCTTTAAACCTTAAACTCTCCATCTTGTAATTTTCAGAAAAAAAAGTCAACAATATGCACAATTCTGTCAGATATGAAAGAAACATTGACAAAACCGACACGTCATTCGTTTTAACATTACACCCAGGGTGGACCGACTTTATATCCAAGATTAGGAAACAAGTGTTTTTGTGTGGCTGTGACCAGAAATAGATTAGCCATTTCCCTCTAAATCTCTCTCAATTTCCCGCTCCTGCAGTGCTTGAGCTTGAGTGTGTGATGAGGCAGATAATTAGAGGTCAAAACATGTTACGCTCAAGCCGTTCGCTTTGCTGGAATCCAATCTGACAGGAAATGATATAGCAATAGGAAAGACTCACGAGGCCAACAATTGGTGTCAGCCTGCTTGTCTTTCATGGGAATGTTGCAATGATGAGCCTGCAGCTCAGACACATCCTGCACTTCCTCTTAGTTGCGCCACTTTCTTCAATATCTGCGTTGAATATTCATTTTGACACAACTGAGAATTTATTTTGCTTTACTGTCATTATATAATAATTCATAATAATTCTTATTGTAATTTTCTTCAGCCTTCACTCCATGGCAATGTTTTCCCCCTCCAAATAAAACCAAAACAACAACAACAAAAACAACAAAACATAAGAACTATTACTATGAACTGATTCATCTAAGACACCATTGAGTCCTGTACATTTACATACATTGCAGAAATTTTCAACAAATGCTGTGTGGATAAAATCTTTTTGATCATTGCTGGAGGAGATTTGAGTCAAAGTAAAGTTGAAGCAGTTGTAGTCAGTAATGACACCCATTATGACACACTTTCACCCATTTCGCTTAGGGGTGAAAGCGCTGCTGATCTTGTCTGCCAGGTGGGGGAGGTGCTTGTCTCCGCCTTGAAGCTGGAGATTTAATTCATTCAGCTTCCCAAATATATTGTTGAGATAGGACAGTTTCATCAGGAATTGATTATCACCAAATTTTCTTGCAGCTTCAGTCAATTTCTCCTCCTCCAAAAATACCCAAATTTCCTCTCTGAGGTTTTTCCTATTAGTTGTCTTTCAAAATCATCTGAAATGTTGCATATGTGCCTTCAATTTTTCTGTGCTTCTTTGAACAAACATAGTTGAAACCATATCTTAAGCTGAAGCGAGTATTAGCTCCTCTGCTATTATGTGTGGGTTATTGCACTGTGAAATTATGTATATGTGACTTTCTATGATGCCAGAAGTGTTTTGCTGTTCACAGATGAAGCTTTTACCAAGCGGTGTTCCTGCTGGTGGCATTCGCTGAGCTTTCTCTTGAAAAACTCAAGTGGCTTGTTAACGTGACTGGGGTGTAAAGTCTCTAATTGTCTTTTTTTAATTTGTTGGGTCTCATACTGTCAGCTGACAGAGTTCTTTAGACTTAAAATACACACAGGTCGCTCCCCATCTCCCACCACATTCACGGTGAACCCAAGAGCAAGATAGGCCAAGTCATATTTACATACTTATTTTGGTTTTTGGTTGACGACCGTCAGCTGTCTGGTTTGTGTGAGAGGCATCGCCTGTTTTTCTTTTCGTCCCTCTCAAATATTTGTCCATCCCACCCCCTGCTGCTATACTGGAGTTTCTTTTTGGTCCCACAGCATACATTTTTTGGGTCATCAGCAATTTCCAAAGTGGGATTCATTCAGACTTCCTCTAATTATTGCAGCACATTGATGTATTGGCAGTAGTTTGGTGAGTCCAGAAATGGACTATCAGCACCTTCATTTCATCCCCTCTATCGTGCAAATTGAGGTCTTGACCCTGCTGCCCTTTCACTCACTGCCTTCATAATACTCTCTATTTCTCTCTGAGCTTGAGAACATACCAAAGAAAACGTAATGAATCATTTCAGTTGAGGCGTAATGTACCAAAGATCAAAGATTAAAAACTTTGAGCAGAAAAAAGTTACCCCAAACGAGAACTTGGGGCAAATTACTTTGTTATTATACAAGATTAATGTGCCCTGCCAGATGAAAGCGAACATTTTGGTGACCGCGACAAGCCACCAACAATACTAGCTAATACCAGAAAGATGAAAGTTGATGGATTGCTTCACTAATTATGTAGGCTCAGATTAGTAATTGCTGTGTGTGTGTGTGTGTGTGTGTGTGTGTGTGTGTGTGTGTGTGTGTGTGTGTGTGTGTGTGTGTGTGTGTGTGTGTGTGTGTGTGTGTGTGTGTGTTAGCGGAAGACCAGACATATTCAAATGAAATTCTAATGCTGACATCCACTCACCAACGTCATTTTGACTAGTGTTGCATCTGACCTTGCTTGTTGACAATATTTGAAATTCTTCCACTTCGTTGACATGTGAAGAGTTTGCCGTGCTTTGCTGACATGCTGTCAGATTTGTTTGCAGAGGCATGCCTGCTTTTTCCCATTGCACACGACTTTATTTTGAATGGCCAATGCAGTCACGCTCATACAAACGGCTTCACATTTGTTTGGGTGGCTGTGTAAAATATATCAGGACTGAATTTCACACCCTTTTCTCATGTTTGAAGTCTTTTTCATTGATTGTTAATCCCACATCCAAGAGGTTTCCAGCCATTCTTTGGCAACACTTTTGATCTTTGCCTCACCACGTTAACCTAATCACTCACCGCCTAATTCATTTCAAAATAGGCAGGTTTTGCACCTCTAAATAAAAATCCAAAATCCAAAATATATTTTTAAAAATTCTTGAGTACAAGCTCTGCTATCCTCAAGCTGTGACCTCATTTGAATCTGAAGACTGAACGGTTGCCGTGGAGACAAAGCAATCGTATTGAGTTCATGTTTGCACATGCGCTTGTCCAATATAGCTTTTTTGTTGTCACATGATATTTATGCTTCGCAAAATCCAGATGGAGGGTAGGAAGATGACAAACATAGAAGAAAGTTTATACTGCTCGGATTGGATTTAATATATGCAGGAAATCACTTCAAATGTCAGAGGTTAACTGTGGAAGTCTTCAGCCCACACATTCTTTAAAGCGCCGTTTTATAGTTGATTGAACAGAATAATTCTGAATTTACGTCAAAAGGTTTCCAACAACACATGACCTCTAATCAAACAAGTTTGTCCTTCTGCCGAAGTTCTTCAGAAGAATCACGCTGTTCTTTCATGGATTTAGAAAATGAACTTTGCATGCTCTCCCGACGCTGCACTTACTCACAATACATCTATACATCCCTCATCACATATGTATTTCCTCCTCCTGATCTGAAATTCTGTTTGTTTCCTCTGTACTCTCTTCCTATTCTCCTATTGCCCTCCATCTTTTTTCTCATCACACCTAGCCCCTCCCCTGGGACTCTATAAGTCACCCACTGGTGTAGACTTATAGACTTCCATACATGAACACCCACTCATGCATACCTGCAGAACTGTGGAGTTCATATAGAAGCTACTTTTCTCATGCTCTGTTGAAAGATTGTGACATGACTGAGTGATGATCTACGGATGGATATTATTTTATGTGCAGAAATATTTCCAATCCATTCACTATTACTTCAGCAATAACACACATTTTGTGTTGAGAGGGCAGATGTTTTTTCAGACATAGCACAGAGGTTAGTTAAAAATAATGACAAGATGGGACTTGATAATATCTACTTTGGTCTCTTATTTTACAGCTAATGTTACAAATCATCTAACTGATACATAGTCTGATAATAAAGTTACAGTTTGCATGTTAGTTCCTTCACAATCCTCTTAATGTGTTAGGAATCTGTGTATGCATACGTCACATTGTGAAAGTCAGAAACAATTTTTCGCTCTACAAATTGATATTATTGATTCATATAGGCTTTAACTTGAATGAGCATGTTGATCGTAAGAAACCAAACCTTTTGATTGGAGAAAACTACATCTTTAATTATCTGTACATTTAGTGCATTGATTATTTAAGATTCATTATTTTTCAGTACAGCTTAACCGTCCCATTGTTGTTTCTTTCAGCGAACACATCCACAAAACCTTTATTGAATGGATATGGCACTGTTTGATTGCACAGTTGCTGGCTGATTAACATTGGTATTTCTCTCACATTATGTGGGTGTTTTTTTTGGAAAAATATCTTCTCCACCTCAAGGAAAAGCACATAAATAACAGGAAAGATTGAGCCTGTCCAAAATGACTCAGTGTCTGTGTAGACCTGTCTTTGAATTATTGGAGAGGACAAGTAGCACCTGCCAAGCTGAGAGGGTTGGCATAACCTGAGGGGCCTGGAGGTGCATCACTGACACTGCCTTGCACTGCGAGGGTCACAGTGGCGACAGCCAAATGTCATTAAGTAAAGAGCCCTCTCAATAATTCTCCATTGTGCAACCACGCAAATAATAACAATAATAATAATAATGATGATAAAACTTTATTAGCCATGCCCGGGGGGAGTTATGGGGACTGTAAAATATCTAGCAGATGTTTTATTTCACCAAAAAATGTTAATGTTACAATGTCGCCAACAAACCTTTGACCTATTTTGGCTCATAGACCTCTTGGGTGCCCCCACAGCTCTGTCACTGTTTCTCTCTTCAGATATGTTTTCCAGGAGACATATGGTGGTTGTCAGCCTCTCTCTCACTGTCTTGAAGCCATTGTAGCTGCCTGCCCACTGTGTCTTTGTGTTTCAGTCTTTGTGACTCTCGGGGGCCCCTTGAAATATCTGTATGTATCTCAAACCACCTTTGGCACACATAAGACGCACCGTTTCTGCAAAGGAGTGAAAAATCAATAGACTTCAGGGATGCATTTCACACTGTCAGCTAATACTGAATTTCGGCAGTGTGGCTCGCAGTGAGCATAAAATACCAACAGGACCTCGGGTTTAATGCTAGCTTGCACATCTGTGTCCTTCCTGCTCACGTCGGAGCCCCCATCGTATCCTCGTCCTCCTTGGTGGTTTCTGTGGTCAGGGCCATGTTTTTGTAGTACTTGCGTTGTATGAATTGCAGAACAAAGTCATCATATTGGGACATGTGAGAGAGATCACTCAGCACATGAAGAGAAGAGATGGAAAAGTTGGTGATGCCCATAGAGGAAAGAATATACATTTTAGGTGCATGTATAAAAGCTGTCCTGACTTTTGAAATCCTCTCCAGACCAAACAGTGTAAATGCTGAGACCACGTAAAAAAAGCAGTCTCAAGGCACAAGTCCAAGCTATGTTGATTATCTTTGAGGATTCAATTCAGCTCCATAATCAGGGGTGGCCAAGCCTCCCCATGGCCTCCCCTTGATGGCGATGGCATGTTGTACTAACAGACCAGCAAAGCCTCTCCTCACTGGAGGGGGTGCTTTGTGTTTACTTCTGACTGGAAAGGGCAGCAGTTAAATGTGTGCTGGATACTGGATTTTGTGTCTTATTAACAGTGTTGAGTTGTTGCGAACTGACTGAGACAGCAAGGAAAACATAACAGACGCGAGGTTTGTACGTTGTAAGTGTTGTTTTCCTTTTAATAAAAGGGCCTTCTATTTTTGTTCAGGTTGGTGCGAGGAGGCAGAGGAAGGGGCCCAATTTCAACAGACAGAGTATTGTGACTCTTTAGCCTAGAAGACATAATACCACTAGAGGTTTGCATGCCAATTTCCTTATCACTTTATATCCGACAATGATGGAAATTGCGTATTGCCTCTTTACCATTATAAGCTAACTAAATATTTCCAACTATAGAAAGACTAAAATAAACAGCTACCGTTACTCAAATTTGTACCAATTGAGCTGCAAGAAGAACAGCTGTATGCTGCCTCGTTCAATATCCCTCAGTGCATGCAGTTCTAGGACGTCAGCGTTCTCAGCGTTGGGTAATAACAACCCATGCTGGGTCCCAGCAGCATAACATGCTCACTTTAATGAGGATTGAAGAGGGAGTCGGGCTGTGCACAAGCCAGCTGTTGGTTGGGCACAAGTCAGCCTATTCACGAACAGCGGCTCGGAGATTTTCAAAGGGAAAAGCTCGGCATTCACCATTGAATTTTTTTTTTCCACCTCTCATGCCAACCTGTCATAATATTGCTCCAGTCAACTATGAAATAAAAGGTCTGAATGTGAAAGGGAGAGGCAGAACCTCTGTGTAATGAAAACAGGCATGATTTTGTTCTGTGGAAGTCAGTGGGCACAAACGGAGGCTGTGATTTCTTCTTGCCTCCGTCTCAAAAGTTACATTGTTTTTTTGGCTCTGTTATTATTTTTTTTTAGCATGTCACCGCGCAGAAAAATCAGCTATTCAAGACCACACGCCTGATCTGAGCACCAGTGGCTTTTATGCACAGGCTGCAGATCAACAGATGGATTAACTCGACACACCTCCCCACTGCTCTTTTGCAAGTCTCCACTTATGCAACAGCCAGTTCACGAGGCAGCAGCGTTGGAAAATACACATAATAGAACATTTGCGGCATACAGAATATTAGCCACTGTGACTCTCATTGTAAGAAAAACAAATGTGTCTCTGATTGAGCTGGTCTACTATAATTACAGTATATATTCTCTACTGTTGTGCAGGACCAACACCACATCACATCATTCATTGCTTATGTAATGATCACAGAACTGTGTTTACCTGCTACAATTGTACCATCAAATTCCCCAAACCTCACAAGGGTCATGTCATGTGTTCTGATTTGGTTACTGACACCTTTACTTTCCTTTTCTTCAAAACAAATATTCCAAATTTTCTTTTCTGGATGCTGTGGATTGGAGGTGTTTTCGAGGACAGATCCAACTGAAGCAATGATGGGACGTTGATGGAGAACCCTTCTCACGCTGTAGCTGCCTGAGTTGAAGGGATTGCTGGCTCGATGATTTGAACAGGTCAGAGTGTTGAAAGGTGGATCATTCTCAAGTGGATAAACTGAAAGACTCGGGGAGCTCTTTCATTGTCTGTCGAATCACCTGGTCAGGACATTGGAAAGGTGGTCGTCGCTTTGTGGTTGTAATTGGAGTGATGGCAGCTTCTGCTGTCGACAGAAGCAAGACCGTAGTCAGGGGTTCAGAGGGTCAAGCATCAGATGAAGCACCCAACTTGAGTCAAGACAAGTACTTGATTCATCCTTCTTTCTGACCCATGACAAAACTTTTTCTTTTTTTTCCTGTTTTTTTAAGGATCAACCCATTTGGTAATTTGGTAACAGCCACATTAATAATCCACTGAAAACCACCAAATAATGATCTTGTGATTGCAGTTCTGAGTCACACCAACTTGAAGGCTGAATTTTGAGCATCTGCCTGAAGAAAATATTACAGAAAAATCTCAGCCCAGGGTTAGTTTGTCTTCTCTCTCCACCTCTGATGTTCTATGCCGGACAAGTTTAGCAAATATTTAAAGACAAACATGGCCTTGCTGATGCTCTTGTGGGAATCAGAAACATGAACGATGTTGCCGTTTCCTTTTTTGGAGCAATACTAAAAAAAACAAAAAAAAACAAAAAAACAAAACAAAACAAAAACCTAAAGTGCGCATATTATTCCCCATAGTTGTATCATCTGTTGAACTATCTGAGAAACTTATTGAGGAATATTGACCCGTTTGATTAGCTCAGCAGTAGAGCTGACTAGTTTTGCCAATTTGGCGATTTGGTTGCTGCCCAGATTCTAAAAAGTGGCCATCAGTGTCAAGTGATGGCTGTCTCTGTGCTTTGGGGGAATGTAGGTGTGGACACCAAGACATTTTAGAGATTAAATGCTGTGAGAACAGGTTCATGTCCCCCCTGTTCATGCCTCTGACGAGCAGTGAGGGCTGCTGCAGGCCCTCAGCGGTGCAACTGTCAGTCTCACTGATGAGCAGCACAGTGGTTCAGTTTTCCGCACTGCTTCAGGGCAGGAATCTATTGTGCATGTGCGTGCTGGCTCTGCTAAAGTGTTTTGATCATCCTCACTGGCGTGAGACTATATTCAAGTCAGCAACAGGTTCTATTCAGTAACATATTTCAACCTAGAAATTTAAAGCGCCTTTCCATTTACTTCTGCCTGCCTGTGTTCCCAGTTATTTTTTTCATTGAATTATAGAAATTATAAGATGACATAAAAATGATCAGCAGTGGAAGTTATTGTTAGGTGTGACATGTATTCCATGTGATTCTTTTTTTCCTCTCTCAACCAACGTCAATCTGAAATATTTTGTAGTCTATGATGTCATCAGTCAACTTCCTTTTTGAAATTTATTGTTCCCGGTGAAACCTGGCTTTGTTTAAATGGGGCCTTTTTCTTAGTTGGACTTCAGCTCATATCATGAATCACAATTCAGAAAATAGACTCTTCCTGGTTTCAAGACCCATTGTCAGTGTTCTGACTGGTGAGCAATCCTTTACTTTCTCTGCTAGTTCCATCTGCCTCCAGTCCCTGAGCACTGAAGTGAAAAGTTGAATCAGCAGTCATCACAGGAAGTCAGAGCAAGCATCCAAGCAGAAAATAGGGATTTTATAAAAAGCTTTATTTTTAGGTAAAAGCAAAAAAATCCACAACCAATCTGAGGCCAAATCAATAAAGCCACAAACTCGTTGCCATGTAATTGCTTAATACTGATATTGTACAGGGCAGAGAAGGTTAACAAGCACTGATGATCGTCTCCAGGGGTTACTGAAATACAAAACAACTTAGAGAGAATGAACTGCAATTCTCTAAGCTCAATAACTACCCTTTATCTTGTGCAACTGCATTTGTTGTTGGCAGCAGCCACCTCCCTGTGGAAGATCAGGGTGCCATCTGGCCATGGGGATGAGGGACGAGATATGAGGAGGAAAAGGCAAGAAACAGCCAGGAGAGACGACACTGGGTCTGATAGCAACTGAATCCAGATGGTCGAGAAAAATAAAAATAAAATACATCCTGCAAATGGATTCTTTTAACTGATGTTCTTTTGGAAACATTCTCAAAGAAAAGGGAAAATAGATCAGGATGGAAGCAACATAACGTCACATCACTAGCGTAGTCTGAGCAATTTCCCTGCCCAGCTGCAGAGGTGTGCAGAGATAATTGCACTGAACCTGATAGCCGACAGCCTGCTAACAACGTCTCCGTTTCTGCGGAGAACTTATCGCTCTTTTTTTCTTCAACAGCACTTGAACTAAACATCCTGTCTAAGAGCGGCTATTTATGTCAACAAGCAGGACCGAGCCTCCTATCCGAGTTGACAGGAAAGTTGAGTTAAAAATCAAAATTAGCATTTCAATAAGATTGAAAACCTATGTTCTGTGTATTGAAATAGTTGGGAATGGTTTGAGAAGTGTGTTGTGAAGGGTTGTGTTGCCTTGAGTATTATTAGAAATTGGACGCTTCCGTTTTGTATTTACTAAGAGTGACGTTTTATATTGTTTTTTCATCGCCTTTTCTTCTTTCTTTCAAAGTATGGACTTTAACTGGCACCCTTGGCTCGGCATTGGCAAACAATATAAGGGTTGAATCCTTGTGCATTTATGTGCACATTTATGATTTGGAAGAACTAGAGGACTTTTTTCTGTTTTGTCATTTAAGAGGATCATTTAGCAAAAATTATCAATTGATGGAAATCAATTGATAATTGACCCTGAGTTCCCATGACCCTGAGTTCAACTTTAACAAAGCTTTATTTTTATTATATTAAGTCACCGGCAGCCAGTGTGGTGCTGGTTTAGACTGGGACCCAAATTGTTTCTGCGTTTCAATGATAAAATTGATTGTGCTGTAGTGGGGGAAGGTTGATTGATTAATTTAATCGATCAAACTCACGAAGGAGTGGAAACGGACATCAAAAAGAAATTAATAATTTTAATATTTATAATATTTAATATAATTTGATCGGGGCACCACCTGCTTTTTGGTTGTTGACGTCAGCAGGAAACGCCAGAATCAGTCTCAATACCGTCTCCTTAACGGGGAGTTCTTGACGATACGCAGGGATTTGAACCACACTTTAATAAGTCAGTCAAACAATGACATCAGGCTTAATGTGCATTTATTTGTGTAGCAATAGATGGTTCACACAGAACAGTATGACATGAGTGTGATCATAAAGACACAATCAGCAATGAACTGTGCGTGTGTTGGGTGTGTGTGTGTGTGTGTGAGAGAGAGTGGACGAGAGAGAGAGAGTAAGTAAAGAAAACCTAAACTTAAGATAAAAGTAACAAAATAAAAGAAGAAATATAAAAGAGTTTTGTTTGTCTACTGGACCTGTTGTGTCTGAGTCTAGCAAAAATAATTTGGCAGTTATTGGTTACACTGATGCGACAACCAGACTCTTTGAGACAGTGAGCAAGTGATGAGGGCTTATGTTGGATGAGCATCCTCCAAGGTGGTCCTGGGAGTTTGTACTGTACTGTTCGGGTCCGGTACCGCGCAGGAAGCTTGGATTAGCAACACCGACCGTCGAGGTGGAACTGCCCGTTCTGCTCTGTCCTGCAGGTGGCTTCACTGGCGTTTTGGCATCAGTGTAGAGTTTTTCTTCGTAACCAGTTGTAATTTTGGTGATCAAACGAATTACAGGAACATGACATAGGAAGGAAAAACTGCTTGGCTGGTCCAAAAAGAAAAATCACAAAAACCACAATCTCGGGGCTGAGGATGAGCCAGTTGAGATTGGGCAAAAGTTAAAATGAAAAATAATGGTCACTGGATGAGGCTGAGTTGTTTCTGCTACTGTCTTAAATTGGCCTTTTGCCAGAAATTAGGAAAAATTAAGTTGACAAAAATTAGAATAAAGAAAAATGACAAAGACAAAAAACACTAGACAAGACGACCCTAAAAAAGACTAGACAACACTCAGGAAAACTCCAACTTCTTCTTCTTCTGAGACAAAGGAACTGAATTCACTGGTATAACTTGGAGAGGAGGGTGTCTTTTGAACTCCAAGAACCAATGAAAAGGCTGTTCCAACACTAAAACTGATGGGTCGTCTTACGTTATATGCATCTGATGAATATGTATGTGGTGTTGGGTTCGTTGCTGATAAAGAAATTAAACAACAACCAAAAATGAAATAAAGCATCATGAAGAAATAAAAACGTGAGATCCTTTGGATGGTGGATACCTTGCGAAAGTTAGGAAACAGTTGAGGAAGACATAGCGTTCAAAGCACATTAAAACTTCAACATATATTTTATATCTAAATACCTATCAACCTGTCTAAGCATGCATACAAAAGCAGGAGTAAGTTTATTTATATTTAAAAGACAACTGAAAGATTTAATAGATTTCGCATTCAGGCACTTCTATGGGCACTTATACAAATATATTTAAATATACGAGTAGATACATGTATCTGTGGTTGTCGATATTTAAAAGGTGTATGTATGTGTCCTTCCGAGAGCGGGTGTTTTACGGCTTTATGATTTTAAGTAGAGATAGTCGCAGCGAAAATAGCATCACAGCCAATCAGGTACCACCTTTAGTTCCTCCAAACGTGGTTTCCAATTGTCCTGGTGAAAAACATTAGGTCCAGATGTGGCACTACAGTGCCGCAGCAAAAATAATAATAATAATAATAAAAAAGTGTGCCAGTGGTCAGTTTCTCAATGCCCAACAGTTTTTGAAAATTCAATTCAATTTCAGATTTTGCATGTGTTATTGAGTTGAAAGTTCTACTGACAGGCATTAAGCAGGCCCAGTGTGGCAACAGTTCCTGGCCTCAAATAGATTCTTTCAACCAGAACATTCTCACATTTTTGCAGCGCACGCCTCCATCATCCACGCCTCCACAGTTATTTGTTGCCTTGTCCCATGCAATGGTATCCAGCTGGTTGGTCTTCAGTACTGTTATAAACTCCATTTGCTACTTCATCCTGTTTTAGGGTTTCTATGAAAGCCAGACGGTATCCGGCCTCTCAGGATTCAGCCTGGTAATATTTCTCCGCTCTAACAATAAAGATAAAATGTTTTCTATATTCATCCCATTCATCCTTTACTTGCTACCTGCTGTTCCCTGGTACATCTACACTGCTCTGATAGCTGAGCCTTTTCTTTTTCTTTTTTTTTTTATGCTGCTTATGGAACACCACAAGAATCAGTTCCTAGATCCCTTACCAAGTGTGACCAGCGCAGGTGCCAGACAAAGGAGCGGAGACACTGCACCTGTGCCATTTGTCCAAAAGCTTTAGAACAGAATGCTTCCGGTTAATCGTGACAAATGAAACCCATCATTGTGGCGTAGGGCTTCAGTGTTACACCTGAGCCTCGTCCATTACTGGCAGATCTCGCTTAATGGCTCGTAATAAAATCTGCAGATGACTCACAACATTTTGAATCCGGATGAAACTAAGAAAAGACACACATTACACTCCCCCCCCCCCCCCAAAAAAAAACAAAATATATAAAAAAAAGTGCTAATCCCTGCTAGGCTAACACGGTTTGACCACTGTGGAACATTTTTGTGAAAGTGTCTGTAAGTTGTGTCAAATCAAGCAGCATGTTAAACGGTACGAGCAAAGGCAATTTCATTTGTACAGCAGCAACATTCAGATGGACTTCACGTGCTCTCCCCGTGTCTGTGTGAGTTCTCTCTGTGTACTGTGGTTCCCACCCACGGTCCAAAGACCTGCATGTGAGGTGAATTGGGAAACCTGAATTGGTCGTACTGTGAGTGCCAGTGCAACACAGCCCCTGCGACAAACTACCGCTGTCCTGTAGCTGCTGTGTTCCACTTCACTGCACTCCTGATGAAGTCAATGCGGGAGTGAAGTGAGATGCCTTTCCCACCCCAGAAAAGCTATGCGTTGCCATTCTGTGTTCTCCTTTAAATGCAAATGCCATTTGAGTTTGACAGAACAACTGCTTCAGCGGCACTTTGGCTCAGTCTGTATAGCAGTAATAGCAGTAACTCTGCTCACACTGGCTTCTCGGTCTTCTCTGTGTGTGTGTGTGTGTGTGTGTGTGTGTGTGTGTGTGTGTGTGTGTGTGTGTGTGTGTGTGTGTGTGTGTGTGTGTGTGTGTGTGTGTGCGTGTGTGTGATGACTACAACGAGGCTAATTGGTTTCACAATGCTTGTGCTTACTGGAGGTGGTTCAGCTGGGAATGGGAGGGTCTTGGTCCCTTCTGTGAATTATCCAGATTTCTCACTCAAAATCCGAGCCAACCCGGCTGCATTGCAGGGTCACACTTATGAAACGCACTAAAGCATTCATGAGTAAAATGTTGAGCGTCAAAACAAAGAGCTGCTGTAATTAATCCCGTCTTTGCCTCTAAGCACCATCGTTTTGTATAAGCCACTCCTTGAATACATTCCAACATACGGATGCGAATGCCGCATCTCAGCTTTGCCCTCTGCACGCTTTTGTTTGTGTGTTTGAACCCTCGGTGTGAATTGGCGGCAGCTGCTCATTCATGTTTAATTGTGGTGCTGCGCTTCTGTAGTTCAAAATGCATGGTGTTGACTTGTTACGGCAACAGATGTGTGGGGAGTAGGTGGCGGGCTGGGGGTGGAGGAGGTTACGGTTTCAAAACCAGGGAGGAAGAGGAGGAGGAGTTGATTGTTCTTCCTCTCTGTGGTGTTTGCTCCCCATTTTCCACCAACATTCTGCGTGTCCAGTTACTATCTTTGTCAGAAAATAGAAATAATTGGATGTATCCAACTGAGGGCAATCTCTACAAATGTTTCCCCTCTGAGGAAATCCCACCTCTGCTATTTGTTTGCCTCAATCACTGAATAGCAATATATAACTAATCTTTTGACTGATGTTGTATTTTAGCTGCAGCTCATTGATATACACTCAACACCTATAGGCCACTGCACTTTGAAAGCCAAAACTCGCATACACAAAATGTACACAGTACACAAAACCATATGTATTTTTTTTATACTGCATTGCTAAATAAGAATATGTGGAAAATAACTCAAGTGGTAAGTGTAAACATTAGGTCGTTACCCAGTAGTGTTAATATTGTTGAGGCTCCAGATCAGCTCAGTGTAAGAGTGAAGATTACCTGTGCAATGCAGCTGCTGCAGTAAATGTATAATGTCTTATTACAGCTCAGACTCAATATTAACATATACGAACACAGTAAATACTGCTGAATGCTATGTAATAAGTGTTTACAACTATATGTTATTTATAACAAATATTTCAATAATATTGAAAAGAAACTGGTGGTAATTTGTTATGTAACACAGCCTTTCACCTATTCAACCTTTTCGTTAAATAGATGATCTTCTATTGACAGCCCTTAAAAGCTCATGAGTGGATGTCCAATGATGATGATGTCTTCTCTGATGAGAGGAACTAAAGCACGTCAAATCACATCATATGTATTCCCGCCTTATATTTTGCTTAACTACAGCTATTAAGAGAATTGCTTTCATGTATTTTTTTTTTTTTTTTTTTAAACAGACACATTTTTTTCTAGGATAGAATGTTTCAGCGACTGCGCTGTAAAGGGTCAACAGAGGTGGAAGCACAGTTTTCTCACTGGACCGAACATCTGTGACTATGAATCCGACCACAGATATTGTAACTAACAAATTTCAACTGTAAAAAAAAACAACAACAACCTACCACACAAAAACCAAATCACACCGATGAAGCTAGTGGACACAGAATGTTAATTAGTGCAACAACAGTGGACATTTTGGTGAAAACATGGTGTGAACACTGCCGTGTTGCGTCCTATTGTACTGCCGACTGGGTGGGATTCTTCGCCAAAGTCCATCAAGGTGCATTGGGAAAAGTCACCAGAGCCTCCAAGTGGGGAGGAGGCAACGGACGAAGCTGAACGACCCCTTTGACCTTGTGTTTGTTGCTTGATATTGACAGCACAGTCTATTAAATGTGCACCTCTAATGAGCGTGCGCCTAATGAGCCGTCGAGCTTCGTGCAGCGAGACTTGGTTACGGCGCAGCGGTCCGACCACAGCCACTTCAAAACAAGGCTCGCTCACAGCGACGGTGACGGTGTTCTGGCGGGTGTTCTATGCACTTCAAAGGACTCAATCATGTCATCCTAAAGACCACACCGAGTCGTGATGGCTCTCCGATAGTCGCACGTGGGAGTGACACAGTGTACGCCCGCGTGGTTGTTTCCCCAGTGCCCGACGTCTTTATCGGCATGCTAATTACGCCCTCGACCCCAATCTATCAGTCTGCTCAGCCACCTTCACATCTTTATCAATACACAATCAGAGGTGCCCTGATCGATTGGAGGGGCAGCAGGAGGAAACAATCAGGATTAAGGGCAGTCATGTCAGTAAAATGTGAGATATTTTAGTTTTAAAAACAGTGTCCTTGTGGTCCTGCTGCATAAAATCATGTAATATAAGGTATGTTCATGTATTATTGCTTTTATTCTTGCTCTTCTCACCTCTCTTTGATTTTTTGACCTTGGACAGACATTCAGACAAGGAGAACTCAGCCCCAACATTAGGTCAGTATTTAAATATAAATTGATTCAGCCACAATTCACACTGATCTTAGAATAACCATTAATACAAACGCCTTGAGGCCATTGTTTTGGGACAGCTTGATTTCTAGACCCATTTTCTGTCAGTAGCAGATAAACGTACAAATGAAGAGTGTGAATGATGAGATCATTAGTACAGTATAATATATTTGAGTGTGTATTCAGCAAGAACCCTGATGATGGATGCTTTTCTTTTGGAGGGCACTTGACCGGGAGAAGTCTCTGACTAGTTAGACGACATTGGTGCTAATTTTTGAAATGCATATGCGTCTATGGTGCCTCCTTTTAGAACCATAAAAAAAAAGAAATAACCAATTAGCATCTTGATCAAGTCTGATAAAGTCCTACAGAGACCAGTGACTTCTTCTTCTCTTGGCTGTTCCTTCCAAGTCATTGTCCTCTTTAACTACATCCATACACCCCCTCTTTGGTCTTCCTCTAGACCACCTGCTTGGCACTTCCAACCTCTGCACATCAACAGATATATTCACTGTCTTTTCTCTTATACATCTAACACGTCCTGTTCCTCTGATGAAGTCATTTCTGAACCTGTGTATACTGGTCTCTCCAGTATACAGTGAGAGAGTCAGTATTTTGACTTCTGCTACCTCCAGCTCTGCCTCCTGTCTTTTCCTCACTGTCTCTAAACCAAACAGCACTGCTGCTCTCACCACTGTTTTCATCACCATTCCTTCCAGTCTTGCTGATACTCCTTTATCACACGTCACAGCTGCCCCCTTTTCTCTACATGTTCCTGCTTGCACACACTTCCTCACCTCTTTTCAACACTTTTTCCAGCCCTGGACTATTGACCCTCAGTGCTTAAAATACAGCTGAGAGGCAGAATCCATGGTGTCATAGTAGAAGAAAGCGCTCTTCTCTATATTATCTTGATCCACCTACCAGCATTCTTTTGCTGGTCTTTTTTTCCTTCTAATTGACCAGGCCTGACCTGTCCAGCTCATTTGGCTTGGGCAACCTTAGTTAAAATGCACGCCGCAGCAGACATGCTCTTTGATACTGGGACAAACTTACATGGCGACAATCCACTTAGAGTCTGAATGCACGGCCAGTATGAGGTTAATTACATTTGCAAGACCTCAGAGTCTTCCAGAGAACTTGCCATTTTGAAAGGAAGTAAGGAGATGTTTTGCATTCAGTTTGGAGCGAAACAACAAATGCCACGGAAGATCAAAGACTAGTTTCATTCTAAGCAGAGTGGAAATGTTGGCACTGCCTCGGTGGTCCTGAAGCCTAGGCCAGATGCACTGGCAAATTCAAATTATGAGACAGGCAAAGCTTAATTGACATTATACAGTAGAATTGCTTTTTAACAGCACAAATGACACTCTGGTGTTCTGTGCACGTAGAGCTCACTATCACCAGACACCAGATGCATAAAGCAGATGTCCAAGTTCGTCATCATTCTTATTAAATGAGCATTTCGTTGAGTTGCAGCGCAGATTTGCTCACATTTTCCCTTCCAAGCTTGCAAATGAACTGTGGCGGTCTTCGCAGATCAATAAAGGATGTGGTTCACAACAAGAATGTCGAGTTCTTCCTCTAAAGATGAGGTTCCCATAAATGCACCTATTTCCACCATGTGTTAGCCTCGTTAGCAAAGCTTGAGGTCATCATCATCAAAGACAGCCATTATTATGTTGGCTCTTTCTAACACAGGTAGCATTTGGCACTCTTTGTTCACTTTACTCTGCTGCTTAAATGCATAGTGCAGTCCTTTCTGTTTCGTTAGTTTCTCTCTGAATTTCCAGACTATTAGTCCAGAAATTGGACATTATTTGCTTCTGA
Source organism: Nelusetta ayraudi (assembly GCF_046127955.1). NCBI lineage: Eukaryota > Metazoa > Chordata > Actinopteri > Tetraodontiformes > Monacanthidae > Nelusetta > Nelusetta ayraudi. The sequence continues at coordinate 4,674,031 of NW_027466092.1, forward strand.
ATCTTTTTTTATTTTTATTTCCCAGAATCGCTGATGTGAGTGAAGCAAGTGTGAAAGCTTGCTAGCATCAGTAACCAGGGCAGATGGGACTTAGGAAAAGGTGAATTGGAAATTAAGGTTATATAATTTTGGTCAATACAGTATTTATGTTCAGTATTCGCAAAAGATTCCATTGCATTTCACTAACAGTGAATAATTGTTTTTTGCTTTAATTGATGACGATGAGAGCATCCAATTGTCAGCATGGTGGCTCAAGATGGTGACCCTCCAGTAAAGTCATTCTGTGCACATGGGGTAAATACTGTAAATATGAAAGAACACAAGTCAAGACGCTAGTGTTTGTTGCCTTGTCACAATTTCACAGCTCGGCCCGTAAAAACCGGGCTCAGGGGTCATTTTGTTTCATCGTCTATGCAGTCGTGTTAGACGGTCAATGTAGTCTGTTTTTCTGCATGACAGATCCAATTTTATGTTTCTATACTCCAGCAATGCTCGAATGACTTTTTGGTCGATATCTCTTTGAATAAGTCACAGCTCAGTAACTAATGTGAAGTCTATTTATCGGAGACCAGGGCTTCTGGCAAAGTAAAATAACTTACGGTGGTGTGAGTGGCAGGAGAACAAGTATTTGTCCTTTCATTTAAATGTCATATGTACTGTATGTTTCATTTGTTTTTGATAAATTGAGCAATTGGCTGGAGAGGAGAATTAAATGTGAGCTCAATGTTCAGTCTTAATGGGGGAGCCCTCAGTACTTCCACTCCACAAATAATTGAGCAGAATGTTCCACTTCTGCTGGGTTTCAAGTTGTTCAGCATCGTCAGAAGCAATGCAGAACAGAGAGGGAGGGCTCAAGGTTGTGGTTATGTGGGCGTCAAATGAAAAGACAAGGCATGAAATCGTGGGAAACTGCACAGACAAAGAAAGAGGAGTTTGGAGAAGTATGACCTGAAATCCATTTCTGTCTCTGTTGTTTATTTCTTTGTAGTGAATGATGGAAATGGACCATACATCTGTGGATGGTGATCAATCATAAGAGAATACGCTATAGATTAAATAGCATTGTAATTTGGAATGTGACAATTTCACCTTCTGACAAGACCTAAGCACTATTCTACTCGCCCTCCCTCTTTAGTGCCAACACCAAAGCACCTTTGTGAATGTTTTCGCGCACAAATTGGTCTAGCCACCTGTTCTACACCACATGGACCTTATCACTGGTGATAGCAGGAGGGAGCTCTGCAAATATATACACTGCTCAAAAATAAATAAAGGGAACACTAAAAAAACACATCTTAGATATCAATTAAGGAAATGTTCTAATTGAAAACCGTCATTAATCACACAGTGGAATGTGTTGAGAACAAACTAACCTAAAAATGATCAATGCAAAATGAAATTATTCTCCCCCGGGGGTCTGGATTTGGAATCTTACTCAAAATAAAAGTGGAAACTCAGAATGCAGGCTGATGCAACTTCAGTGCAATTTAGGAATTCAGTAGAAAGTAGAAATTTTTCAGGACAAGTCAAAATGAGGCTCGGTAGTGTGTGTGGCCTCCTCGTACCTGTACGTGCTCCCTACAATGCCTGGGTGTGCTCCTAAAGAGACGGCGTGGGAAGGATCCCCTCCCAGACACTACTTTCTGTTCTTGTTGCACAGATTTTCTGGCGCAAAAGCCGAGGAATTGCTTGGTGGATCTGCCCCTTAGTCTTACTTAGGATTTAAATACTCCGGAAACAATGTTTCGCTCGACTAGGTCACCTATATGAAGGTGATATAATGTGTAGTATAATGTGAACATGTTTTTCAACTGGTGTATTTTCTATTGTGTAGAGTACATGGCCATCATATTTGCACAATACTTGGAATTGCTTTTGTCCAGTGAAAGTACTGACTGGTTTTGTGGATTTAGATGACAAGTCATTGTGATTCGACTGTCCCTTGAAAGGCTCCCAGTTGCCATACAGCAGTGTTCTTCTTTGGAGCTTGTATTGATTTTTCATGCCTGAACAGTAAAATGCAATGTACAGCAGTTGCTGAAAACGTTCAAATATGGGGCCTGAGCCACCTAGAATCCTTTTCCCCCGTCACAGTGATCAGCTCTAATCCTCTCATGGAACACAAAAACCTGTTGACTGAGAACATCTGGCCATAGGCTCCATTTTCACACGACCAAAGCAGTGTACACGTCATTCTCTATAAAAGTAGGTCATATGGAGCATATACAGGACAAAAAAAAAAGTGATGTGCGTCCTTTATCAGTTCATTAGAGGACAGGTTTTTTAGTTGCCAAATATGGGACAATCGCGTATTTTACGGGAGGGTTGGCAACCCTATCTAGATCACAGACGGAAATCAAATGAGGTTTTGTCATTTCCCTAAAAAAACAGGACAAATTGTGTCCCGGGAGAGATTTTATTTTTCCCGGGACAGGTGGTGAAAATAGAGAACAATTCTGGGAAAAACGGGACGGGTGGCAACCCCAGTTGCAGGTGTTGCGAGTTTGATGTGGGCCTCAGGGGAGAATTATGCTGCCAGAAGGAGTCACTTCTAATGGAATTAGATGCTACCATTGTGGGCTGTCAAGGCAACATTTAGAGCCACAGTCTCTAGTGTGATGGACCTTCAGTGTTGCGTCGTGGAAGGAAGGCATTTTGTAAACAGACATTGAAGACATTGGTATAAAACCTGCTGGTGATGAAGCATTAAGAATATAAGGAATAGAGCAGAAATAGCAGAAGTCCTAAAAGTGGATGTGGGGGCGGGGGATAAAGCTAGGTGTAGCAGGAACGATTAAAGGGCACAAAGCGTGAAGGTGGTTAAACAGGTTGGACATTTTGCAGTACATCTCCCACAGTCCATTGTGCAGGGAGGTCTAATGGTAACAGACATTTACAAGAGGGAGGTCAGCAGCTGTTAACCTGAATATTCAAACGCTGCTTTTTCTCCACAAAAAAACATAAATTTTTTTAAAATGCCAACTTTCTTATTAACTCAGATGGTTGCAGCAAACTGGTGCTTATTACCAAACGTGACCCTGTATAAGCCCCTGTGGAAAAGTTGGCGTAAATATCCAGACTAAAATAACTGTAATTAATAGAAAAATAAGAAAAAGTTAACAAAAAAAGTTAATCAGTCTTAATTTACTTTCACCACGATGCACAAGATTGATTGTGGCTTACTCTGCTTCAGCTTCTCTACGTGTTAAGAGTACAACTATTTGGAATTGTGTGTGAGAAATGAGGTAATGTTGAATCAGCTAAGACTGCAGGCTGCCTTGTCCTTTGCCTGAGAGAATCGATAAAGACTGGGCAGCCACTGCAACTTTACTGTCAGCTGTCCACTATAGATTTTTGTATTCTTCACTGCGACTCTGCTCACTTATGTAAGAGTCAACCTGGCTTGCTTCCTGTAAACAAAGTTTACCAAAAAAGAAGAGAAAAAAATGTCAGCACTCCTGTGATGGTATTTGGCTGATAGGCTGGAAAAGATGTCGACTCATTGAAGGTTGAGCACTTTGATCCTTGACCCTGCAGTCAGTGTATTGTATATAAGTTTTGGCCAAGTTGTACCGAAAGCCAAAATCAGCAGATAAAAGTGCTGTGTGTGTCTGTGATGGTGGCGGTCAAATCCTGCTTGCAATCCTGCAGTCTACACCTAAAACTCCTCAGTTAAGCAAGTTAAAATTGGAAATAACAGTGCCGTTCATCAAGACCTGCAGCGCCCTTATACCAGCATGTCGCAGGCAATCTACATTCCTCGAGCAGAAAAACTGCATGCAGCAATTAAAAGCTCCATCAATCTTCCTTTCCTCTGGGCTCTTCCCTTCAGCGGTGGCCTCAGCCAATGATCTGCCTCCTTCTGACCCTGTCCTCTGCATCCTCTTCTCTCGCACCAGCTAACTTAATGCCCTCTTTCACTGCGTCCATAAATCTCCTCTTTACTCTTCTTCTAGTCCGCCAGTCTCTGCGTCGTGCTGTGGAGGAGGGCAGCACTATTTTCTTGCCTTAAGCATTTAATGGCAAAAGTTTCAGAAACAGTTTCCCACTGTATTTTCTGCCTCGGGGTACACCATGGCGCACTCAGCAAAACAAGTAGGATTGGGATTGTGTTCCATGCCAGGGTCTTTCCATGTGGAGTGTGTTTCCACGTTCTTCCAGTGGCTGCGTGGAATCTCTCAGGTTGCTCTGGCGCTTCCTCCCACAGGAACAGCCATTGGTGTGAGTGTGGATGGTTGTGTCTATCAGTGGTGGCCCTGTGGTGAACTACACTTAAGACAGCTATAATGAGCTAGCTAACGAGCTAGACTCCCCTCAACCCTGGGTGCTGCATAAGAAGTGATGAGAAATGGATGAATGGAAGGTTTGGAGGTAAAATAAATACCTTCTACCCAACATGTGTTTAGCAACTGTCAGAGCAACATTTTTTGTTTTGAACCCCCCCCCCAAAAAAAAAGATAAGGAATATGCAAAGATAGCTTATTGGTGGCTGAGCAGCGTGCGTCCCTCTCCCCGCAACTGCTTTTCAGCGACTGAGTGAAACCTGCTCTGGATTCTGAGGGTGCAGCAGTGGAAACTAAACAGCATGTGGCTGCCGTGGGTGACGTCTATGAGAATTCACCCTTGCTCAGCGGAGCTCGATCCCAGACAAACACTATGACAACCTCTTCTTCTCACCGAATATGATCTCAATACAGCCCCATTATGACTTGTAGACCATCACAGTCCCACATGAGCGCCAGTACCGGAGCACTTTTTGGATGATGGAAACACTCCTCACATTCTGTTCTCTGGTGCGACTGAAAGTAAATCTAAGTCTGAATTTAATTTGCACTCTGTTGTGGGTCAGTTACGTTACATGCCTCTGCATGTTCTTTTTTTTTTTTTTAAATCTTGATATAATCCTTTGCGGCCCTGCGATGAACTGGCGACTTGTCCTGGGTGTCACCCTGCCTTCGCCCTAAGACAGCTGGGATAGGCTCCAGCAGACCCCCGTGACCCTGACCTCGGGACTAAGCGGGTATGGAAAATGGATGGATGGATAATCCTTTGCCCCTGATGGGAAGACTGTCAATAAGCCTGCAGGAATGGCAGTTTGTTTTTTCATCTGCAGCAGACAAATTCCTTGTGTTTTTACTTTGGTAAACAATGCTACATTCCTGGGGTGCTTGTGCTTACTTAGAGTGCAGACCCCGCAAACGCAAGATATACACAGTGGATCCACATTCATCACTGACCTGCAGGTTTCATATATTCAGCGAATCCCGTTGTGTAAAACCACGGCATAAAGTAGGTGATAGAAGATTGATCGTAAAAAACCCAGAAGACCCAGGGGCATTCTGACGGTCTTGCACCGCTATTTTTCTCCTTGTGTGGGGAATATTTGCGATGCCAAAGATATTAGTGTTCCTTCGTTCCAGAATCTCTTGCTGCAATGGCTCAAGGAAGTACTAAAAAAAAGCAACAGCTGGAAAATAATTATTGCAAAATGGTGCTACACTGCACCGGCACCAGCACTGCAGGTGCAAGTGCATCAGCGTAGGAACGGCTATGGTCGTACATAACAGCCGTACATTAACTATTCCGAGACATATGATTATGATCTATCCAGTGCAAGTGTGTACGGCCAAAAATAAGATGGAAGAGCGGTTGTTGAGCGAGAGGCTTTATCTGAAATGAGAGCTGCTTTGCCAGCTAGATGTGGTGGAATTCAAAAGGAGGCAGTGCGCCAAAAGAGACAAATCACCGCACAAGCACAAAGAGCAGGTGCTACTTCAGGCAACCTCAGAGAGTCTTCAGGCGATACTTCTGAGCAAGCGTAAACTTCTCCTGGGAAAGGTTCTTTCGCGCATGACTGTGATGGCAACTGAAATGCTTAACAGCGTCAGCCTCACTGAACCATAGCAGACACATTCAGGTATAATTGTAATGGGTTGAAAGCACCAATTCCAAAGTCTGACAGCGTTTCAAGGACAGTTTAACAAACAGCATGAATGAAACTGTTGCTTTTGTTTTCTGTTTATTCCTTGGAAGAGGAAAACATTTGTTCTTTGTTTTTTGTTTTTTTACCATGGTATAAATGCGCCATAATATTGCTTTCATTGCTTTTTTGGAAGTTTTCATTGTTTGCATTGAATTACATGAAACCCGATTATCAGGTCCACTAATAACATTAGAACTTATGTTAATACAATCCAGTATGTGCTTGTCCTAATAACCCCTGCAGACAGTCTAGAAGTGTTTTAAGATGCGCTCTATAACCAAATCCATCATTTTCAGAATTTGAAAGTGCACAGATTAGTGGGATGTGTATATTCAACACGCCTTATGGTTCTTTTGGTAGTTAGTCCCTTTTGTCTACCCTATTAACAAAGCACTTCTACCAACTTGACTTATTTTTCAGTACCTTTTGTTTTTTTTATTAGCATTAGTGCAAATAGCTATTTATTTTTTTCTGTCAATTCATTTGTTGCAGAGTATAATAATTACGACTGTCAACACGTAAATGATCTCAATCTCAGTTCAACAAATAGGACAGAACAGAACTTTTTGGCACAATTTTGCAAAATAAGTCAACTGAAAAGCAGATCTGCAAATGCTGTCCTTAATGAATGCTGCTCAACATCCAAAACTTCATCACAGACTGTACCCACTGAGAGGGAATTTTATTTTTGAAATGAAATGCAACTAATGTTAAAAACATGGGGGAGGAAAGAAAGAAGCAAGTTTAATGAAATAAGCCAGATAACATCAGGCCTTTTTTTTTTAAATAACAAAAACAGGGGGGAGAAGAAAAAGGCAAAGAATGAATGAATGATTATTCTTTAGTTTTGTTAATTTTTCCTTTTTTGATCATAATTTTTTGTATGAGAAGCAAATTATCAGAATTCTTGTAATTGTAAACTGCGTGTCATTGAATTAGAACTAACCTACCTTAACCTACAGCATCCACACTTTTCCTTTTAGCATCAGTCATTACATGCCCACAGTTGCTTCTTCATCATGATCCTGCACTCTTAGCTCCAGCAGCATCCTGCAGCAGTCACTTCCTGCTTTTGTCACAACTTGAAGCACGCTGACTGTTTCCTCATGAAAGAACCAAATGCATTGCCTCAGACTGATGCTTCCCAAGGTGAATGTGGAAGATTATTGTCATCAAGGATGTTCTCGTCTTGGTTTTCCTTTCCTTCTTCTCAGGATTGCGCCGTACGCACAGCATAAAGAAAGGAATACTGCTTAAGTCCTTCAAAAGTTTCCATCTGGAGAGACATGCGATGTCTGATACAGCATCAGTCAGTGTGCCATTTATTCTGATTATTTTATGAATGCCACAATGCCAGAGTTGAGCCATTTTCACCGTTTCAATGCCAAAGGCAGGTCTTTAAACTTCAGTACTCCTCAGTATAAAACAATTAGAATAATCAATTTTACAATTAATCTTGGACTTGCACCGGACTAATAATAGGTTCAGCCCACACTGTAAAAGAACAAATTGAATAATGAAAATAATTTCCTATCACTGCAGGGCTGTTATACCACAAAAAAATCCTCAAATGGCCAGACTCTGAATAAATGGAAAAGGTTGAATACATTAAGGAGAGGACTCAAATGTGAGGAGAGGTAGATGACATGGGAATTTATTCTGAAAGGGCAGGGAGAGCGTTTGTTGGCATTTCAGTGAGTGCATGCACCGAATCTAATTCCTCCTGCACTTTCAAACCTGCAGCCTATAGCGACAATGTGAGGGTGAGAGTGTTGAAACAGGGAGACTCATTCTTATTTTCTACAAACATACATAATGAATAATGAATTTTGCATTTCCTCTGCATCCTTGCCTTTCTGCCTCAATTTGCAGCCTAGTTGCCCTAAGAAAAGCAATGCTGACTAACATGACACGTAATGGCATGCTTGCATATACGCATTTTTCAAAGCTATTTATTTTTGCTTCAAGCTACTTTCAAAAGTTTACTTCAGCGTTGCTTGACATTGCATGAGAATTGTGACTGGCTACCAATGGGATTATGAAAGGACACACAAAATGAGCCCCTTTGAGAACATCGCCCTCACTGGTGACCACTGGACCTCAGTTAATAGAGGCAACAAACTGCCCACGAGCTTTGTTTCTGGTTTGCAACCTCTGCTTCTACATTTATTCATAGCTGTGTCATGGTACCTTCCTTATCGCACCATTTTCTGACAGATCTAGCACGGCGTGTCCCCACCAATCCCACCTAATTCACATCAACTTGTCCTCTGGTTTTTGAGAACTTTAAAGATTCGCTATTGATGATGGCAGCGAGCTGAGTGGGGATAACTGGTGGCTTTAGAGGGAGAAGAGCGGTCCACTCTGCCGCTGTCTCTCCCGTGGCGTTCTGTCAGCAACAGGGTGAGCATGGCCGTGAAACAAAGTCTTCTCCCAACGCTGGTTTCAACAACACAACGAGCTAGAAAAACTTGGTCTGCAGGGACTCTGCAGTTTGTTTTGTGTGCGGCCACTTTGGCCAGAGGTCAGGATTGCTTTAACTTTCTCTCGGCCAGACACAGGAACATGTTAATAGGTGTGCTTTACTATTAAAGAGAAGTGATTCATCTAGAGTTGTTGAAACGCCAAACATAGAAGAGCCAATGTTTAATTGTATACGTATCTAAAGATGTTTAGCTAGCTATTTAAAGTGCCTTACTGCAGTGAGGAATGAAAATTGGGACATGGATTGAAAATGTAATATAAAACCCAAAGAATCCTTATCCAAGAATAATCCCAGTATCTGCTTTTCTTTAATTATACCAACACTTGGAATGGCCATTTTGGGCAGATTAAAGCTTCGGTCAGGCACAAGATTAATTTGTTGAGGTTAGCCGGTATATTCAGCACAACTCTATTGAAATCCCCAGTGGCTGTTCCCAGGGCAGCATGGACTTTTCACATACCAACCTCTACAAACAAACATAGAAAACAAGTCCAAATAATGATACAACCAGATAGATGTCGGAGCACAAGTCCAGCTTCTTTTGAACAAGCAGACAAGGAAAGAAATCCAACCATGCGTAGTTCCATTCGATCGCGACTGAACAAATTACATCTATGTAAAAATTATTACACAAGGTCAGAATATACGATACATAAGAAAACAAAAGAAAAATAAATTATAGAAACTTTCTAGTTGCAGCTCTGAGTCACTGAAGAATCTCCCCAGTTATTATTATTATTATTATTATTATTGTTATTGTTATTATTATTATTCATTCATTCATCCATCCATCTATTTTCAATACCAATACCTGCTTCTTCCTTCACTAAGGATCGTGGGAGTCTGCTGGAGACTATCCCAGCTGTCACAGCACGAAGGCAGGTGACATCCTGGACTTTATGGCAGGGCACAATAATAATAATAATAATATTTATAAAAATGATGATTACAGTACAAGGTATTCCAAGGGGAGCAAAGAAAGCATCTTCATAAAAAAAATACCTTCTCAAGATGGAAAAGCAGAGGATGGATGTATGTATCACTCATATGTTGAGCTAACTGCTTTTGTGGTTTGGGAGAGCTCTGTCTGAGTGGCTAATGAGATGCAAATTGTGTCTTTTGTGCTCAGTAATAATGTTGATGCTGGGACGTGGAGGAAAGTAAGTGGTGGCAGTGGTTGCTTCCAATCTGTTCAGAATACAAAACGATCTCATCAGGTGGAATACTAATGGCGCAGTACTTTTCAGCGCAGTTTCGGGGTCATTAACCATTCCATATGTGACATGCAGCAAAATACTGTGGACTTGACCAGGTGATTTTACTCTATTGTCCTGGTCCACAAAGCCTGCAGTTCAAAGTTGTAAGAACAACGTGAAAATGGTTATGAAACCCAACAACTTGTTTCAAGCCCAATTAGTAATGTTAGACCATTAATTGGTGGTTTTTGATCTTGGGATCTTGGGAAAGTGGAGTTGGATATTTCGATTAAAACTTTTGGTGGTCATTATCAACCTGCAGATCCACATGGACATCGTCACTAGTGTACTGGATCAAGGTCAAAGAGTGAACATTATTCTATTCTATTCTATTCTATTCTCCCCCATAACAGGTACCAGTGCTCTTTGTGACATCACAAATAACTCAATTTCACAGCTCAATCAAATATTTTCTTGAAGAAAAGAACACATGTGAGACTCCTAAGTGCACATTATGCAAGACAAAATCAAAATAAAATCTACATTGCATAGCAAGTGCCTACAAATGCAAGCTCCCTGTGTTTTATATTTGTATAGCCCTCTCACCTTGGATGATGTGATACAGGGTGCAAAGCACAAAGTGGAGTGGAAACAGATGAACCCTTTTCCATTTACCAAGTCATCTGGATTTCTGTCATTATTATTTGTTCTCCCCCCTCTGCTCACTATCAGTGTCTGTCCACCACCTCCTCTCGCTATCTCGCTTTCAGGCGCCCTTTCCCACCTAATCCGCCAAGGCCCCATCTTCAATTTGTCCTCTTTCCATGGCGACTGTGACACCATTATAATCTACCTTTGCCCTTCTCTATCACATTCTCTTTTCATGTCATCCTGCTGGCTAGACCTCCGCAGGCCAAGTTAAACCTTCAGACCTGAATGGGTCAGTTTAACCAGGAATTTTTCTCATGAGTGATCTTGTTAATGTTTGGATTTCATGTCATCAGAAATGTTACAATTTACCCCATGCATGTCTCACCTTCCTGTAAAGCTGATATGTGAGAGGATGGGGTTAATTCATGATAATTACCATTTGGAGAACAATCTTGACATTGTATTGTGTTGTAATGCGATTCACTCTATGCACGCATCACTTCTGCATTGGCAAGAGAATGTTTGGACATTTCCGGTTATTGCTTGGTGATAAATTCAGCAAAAGATATAGGAAAAACTTAAGCGGTTGAAAAGTCTATTTCAGCACAAAGGGAAATTAAAAATGTGGAGCAGACTAACTTAAGTTTGAAATGACCATGTAGTGAAAATGTAGTGAAACATATTATTTTTTTTAAAAGACCCCAGTTTTTCTAATTTGTTTTTTTTTTATCTTGTCATCTAACTCCTGAGAAATGCAAAAAGTCAATTTCTTCTTCTTCTATGTGTGCGTGTGTGTGCTAAAACTCCCAATATATTTTAAAAAAGAGCACTGATTCCTCACTGAAAAGGTATTCCCCCCCCTATTTTTCCTGTACCATTTTGCCTATGCCCTATGAAGTAGCCAAGATGACCTGACACACTCTCTCCTAGGGGATATATTTACCAGGCTCTGCGGTAGCCAACAGAGGTCAGTGTCCAGGGTCGGAAGCTTGCAGCTGTCCATGAGCTGTGCTGACCTCAGACAACCCTGGTTGTAGAGCCTTGGCTAATTTAGCAGTCTGTGCCATATCTGTACTATATATGTCCCGGATGTTTGAACGTTCTGCGGACTATCGCCGTTTAAAGTATTAAATGCCAGGGCGTGCGAAGGCTCAGCGCTGTGACCACTTCTACATTTTAAACGTGAAGAACATTTGTTATCAGCTGCAGAATGTATGGCGGCGACCCAGACACTGCAGGGAACCACAGTCAATCCCTAAATCCTGCTGCTGATGGATGGCTGTTGCGGCGAATTGTTCAGGCTCGATGAGCACGTTTAAAGAATGCAAATGAATGGCCTCAGCAGTGGCTTTGTCTCGACAACCCAAGATAAACATTTGAAGTTTTATTGAAATAAATTTGAATATTTTTTTACAGGTCTGTCGCTTGTGAATCAGGCCAACTGCAGTGCATCAGTCTCACCTAAAAATTGGGCTCAACCTACACATTCTAAGCAATTTTCTCAACAGCCTGGAAATTAAAGCATTGCTCAATTGAACAGTGTCTGGCCACCACTGCCTTTCCTTTGTCCTCTTTCCTCCTGTTGATAGTCTTTTGACAATCAATGCGCCATTCACTTCACTGCACGGGAAGCTGGAGTTGATTGCGTCTTCTCTTTTTCCTTTCACCTCCTTCATATTTCCCCAAATTCATTGTGTCCGAATCTGCCAGTCAGTTACTGTTGCTTCAGTTTGCCTCTTGAGTCACACAGAATGAGTCGGCTGGACCAACAAGGTTGTCATATAATTGTCTCTGCTAACATGTACTTCTAAAAGTAACCCATGTCTGATACCTGTGTTAACACCTGCTTCATCTTTGTTCTCATTCGACACAACTTATAGAGGAATAAAAAAAAAAAAAAAAGGGAAAATGGAAGCAAACAACATCTTGCAATGGAAATGATTATTATTTCGACACAATTCAGCTTGCCTGACGACTAGCAGGGTTATGCAGAATAAGGTTCGCATTTTGTGGACAGAGTTAAAGAATCCATCTGGTATTCATGGCGTTTTTAATTACATAAAACTCACAAGGCTGAGTTTGATGTGGTCTGACATGGACATGTGTATCTGATTCCATCAGAATACCTTAACCCAATTCTACAATATTGAATATTTCTGGAATTTCCACGTCCGTGTTGAAGAACTGATCTGAACTGAATTGCAAATTGATCACTTGAACCATGTAGTTTAAATCCAGCCTAAGAAACGACGGCATCCGACCAAAAAGGCATGAATCCCTCTTGTTCTGAATATCACAAGCGTCAAAATGCCAAGATATGTTAATATTTAATTTCTGTTGGATCACATTGTGTTCGCCAGCAACACACTCTGTGCTCAAGTTTCTGCTGGCGTCATCCTTTTCACTTCACTCCATAATTGCCTACTTTGTGGCCCTCAGTTCTCAACCAGTTGAGGCTTTTGGGTTTTTCTGGAGGATTTCATCAAGAGCTGGTCTTTGCCGCTTTCCTTTGTGTCTGACTGAGGCCCTAAGAAAGCGGAAATGAGAAATAGTGGGACTGAAAAGAGCTTACAATACCTTCAGTAGCTTTCAATTTTTAAACTGTGCTGGAGGTTCTAGAAGAGCTTTGTGCCCGAGAATGGGGCCTTGGTGATGTAATCTATAGGTTTTCTGACCTTTTGCGTTTTTTGAGGTCATTACATTAATTCGGTTTTAACATGTAAATCAAAAAGGGAAAATCTTTTAGAACCAAGACACAATCAGTAGTTTATATAAACTGCTATTGGGGAAATCAGTACTTTTTTTTAAAATTTTTATTATCATTCATTATCTATCTTTTGTTGGCCTAAGTAGAATCAAGTCCAATTTAAAACTGGCCAACAAAACTCTTGGGAATAAGATTAAACAGGCAAACAAAACTTTCCTCTTAAAAAAACCTCTAAAGCCTCTTTTTACGTTTTATAATATTGTGCAGCAACAGTGGAAAGATATGTTTGAATAAAGGATTGTAGGATAGACTCCTGAAATCTTAATAATGGGATCATCTAGGCAATAAACCAGAACACATAAGGATCAGTGGAGAGGAGATTACCAGGAGGCTGGCATGGAAGCGGGCAATAATAATAACTTTGACAAAACACAGACTGTGAAGTCAAAATGAACGGTGAATGACGATGAGGGTAGTGAGGTCAGGTGAAAAATAGAGTCAAAACTATGAGGAAGACAAAAAAACACTAACAAACCACAACAAAGCAAAGATTGGCTGCTGATGAGAGAACAGCATCAGGAAAAGAATCCATCAATAGTTTATGAATTTTGGAAATGAGAATTCTTTACACAGAAGCTTGGCATGTAGAATTTCTTAGTTTGTTCAATTCAATATTTATAGCATACTTGAGGAATGGGTCCTCTTCAGAGTTGCGAGTCACAATTTTGTAAGCCACCTCCTCTAATTTGTATTCACACGTAACTCACTTAAAGGTCCAATGTGTAATAATTGTATGGCATTTATGATTTTCATATTGATAAAAGCTTAATATACTGCCCACTTTGCTGTCATCTTGCACCGCTGTATTTCTAAGGCAGCCGGTGTGAACAATCCAGCCCACCTGACAGCGCGTTTCATAAGCAAGTTGACTGCTTGTGTCATCAAATGACATCAACGAAGAAGAAGGTAGACAACCTTGTGCACAGGCCACTGTAGCTCACTGGCCAGCTTGGGAGGGGGAGGGCGAGTGAAAGATGCTGCAATCTAAAATGTAGCCACTTGATGTCACTGTTCAAAATCTTCAAATATTCCACACTGACCCTTTAAATCAAGCAGTACTGTAACATTGGTTTCATTCCCTGACAACTCTTTCGGTTGAATTCACTTATTTGCTTATGGCTGTATCTGCCTGTTTACTGGCTACAGCCTACACACACCATTCTCTGCTAGCTACGACATTGTGGTTGCCTTTGTTTGTTTGTTTTTATGGATCTCATTTATCTTTTTTTGACTTTCTGAATATTCATAAACTGCACAGAAAGAAAATCATTAAAATACCTGCCAATACCCTCTTAATGCTGAGGACTCCAGGTAACGACATAAATCCAGTAATTTGAATGCAAAGCCACAATGCATGAACATCTACACCACCAAGTGACACAGAATTGTGCTAATTAGAGGCATAGTGTTATAAATAAATGTAATATTAACGATTAAATAAACATCAATATATAATCCAATATATTGTCGGGCTGCATCTAAATTAAAGCTTCCCTTTACTACCCTATAATTCAAAATTATGTATTTATCAGTATAAGCTATTCAATGGAAATTACAACTGTTCTTTGAAAAAACTAACTACAAAAATGTGTCACAATAAAATTCATTGCATCATACATGTTTTGTGCCAAACAGTTTATTTTGGAGTCTGAAATAAAGAAGTATCAATAAAAGTTAGTGGTAATGGTTTTCTTTCCCAATGATAGGAGCCCAAAGTGAGACACTGGGTTGACAAAGCTGAGACAATACAAAGCTGTGAACAAGCAGTGCAAATAAGGTGGGATGTCACATTTTACATTTAAAGCACAGGAATTCAACACGAAGTGGAGTTAAGTTGGGGATAAATGGTTGATCAAGGAGAGAGTTTCTACTAATAAATTATCAGTGGCAGTGTTAAAAAAAGGCCTGGGGTTTTTCCTTCCTGTTTTCTTAGGTTTATACTCCCAATTACGTTTCCTTCTGTTCTCAGGTTTGCATTTAAAAGTATGGATTCTAGGAATTAAGGCACAACGTTTAAAGACAGACACACTTGAAACAGATTCAAGCTGGGACAGTGTATTTGAACCCAACAGCGAATAATGTTGCGTTGTTCTTTGGTTGCCCTAGGTTTGTTGTTGGACCAGTTAGAGACTCCTATTGACGTAACTCAAACTCTGCACCTCGTATTAAATCCTTCTACTGCCATTAAGCCTTCTGTTTGGAAGCTCTTTGCTGCTAATTCCCCAAAAAGCTGTATTTATTCCGCTCAATTGCTTTTAATCATCATCTGAGCTGTTGGGATCTGTGCCTCTCAAGTTGGACAAATGTTAGGCAAATATATGCAATTGCTACTTGTGTCATTTTCAATTCTTGGAGCCAAAGACATTGACTTGTGACCCTTTGAGATCGACTGATGTAGCTGCTCTGGAGAAAAGCATCTAACACTCTGCATTGTATGGACGGCAAAGGGCAGATAACATGAGCTGCTGGAGTGTTTGGCAATAGAATCTGAAGCAGCTGCTACCTAAATCTGCCGCAATTTGACCCTGAAGTCTCTCTACCGAGGAAGCATAGAGGCTGATGATAGTTTTGAAGAGCAGCCATTTCCAAACAATGAATGAAATTGTTCAATAGTGGCAATAGTCAACTATGAATGCACACTTGATTTCACATGATTGTACTGCTCTTGGTTGGCAATGTGGCAGTAAGTATTTCTCAGCTGGGGCCGGGAGATTGATTTTCCTTTATTCCAGTCTCATTTCCGTTCTTAGTCATAGGAAGCAACTTTTCATTTTCTTTTTGAGTAATGGAGACATTCTTGGTTTGATTTGGCCTCCACCTTTAAAATGCACTTCACTTTTTTGTATCAGACTATGGGGCTTTTGTCCCTTTTTTTTTTTCCACAGCCACAGTAAAATGATAATCCTCCATTAGACTAAGAAATTATTTTTATATTGAGGTCTAAACAAAAGCTTGAGTTTGGAAGTGTGTATTTTCATTTTCCAAATTCAGCTGTTCTCTTCAGAGGTTGCCACAGTGAATTGATTGGCAAGTTTAGTTTGGCATTTGTTTTATGACCTTGCATGTCCTTCCTAAAACAACCGTAATCCGAGCCAATGCACTTGCACAAGGAGAACACTCAAACAGCGGCCCCTTTGGGCTGTATTTTTGTGAAGTCCACTGGTCCACCTCAAAAGTTTGTATTTTAGCAATACACTGTGTGTACAAGATAATTTTGCAGTATTCAAAATTTCAATATCAACACAATGTGAACACAAAGACGTCAACACATGTTATTATTTTTAAGCATAATTCCTGTAGCATATAAACCAATTTAGACTTTGAATGAAACAAAAACAAACAAACAAACAAAAAACAAACAAAAACAACAACTGGCCTTTCTTTGAGTATTCTCCTTATGTATATTTAAGTGTAACCCACTGCACAGCTGCTCACTGCTCCCCAAGTGAAGACAGACCAAATGCAGAAAACTCATTTCCTTGTGCAGCTTGTATTTGTTACCAGCACAGGTAGCTCAGTAGTTGATTACATCTGGACGACCACATTTGTGAGTAAACACAGACAACCAAACAAGCCCCAGAGGTACTTGTGTTCTTTCTCCATGTGAAAAGTCACTGGAGGGTCCAAGGAAGCAGAAGTAACAACAGTCCAGTCCCTTCCCCACATGGCAGAGAACAATAAAGTATCTTGAAAGGGTAAAAGGAAAATGCTGTTGCAATTGTTGTTTAGTGCCAAGGCAATATGTTGTGACACAGGAATGAAATTGAACTTCTTTGCTTTTGTAATATTGGCCAATAAATTTTTCACGATTCAAAAGCTCTTTTGTATCGCACAAATTTAAAAAGTCTGAAATCCTAACTTTGCTCAGCTTATATCTCTTCATTCTGTTTCTGAACCACAGGGCTTTATTTGTTCTGTCAGTCTGAGTTGGGAACAGAAAATAGTCTCAGTCTTGTATTCAGAACATTAACTAACGTTATTATAACTAGGATGTTCAGATGCAGTTCTGTCATCCCAACGTGCAAGGATGGGAAGGGAGTCATTATATACATTCACTTTTCTGATTAGGCTTTTTAGTATTGTTCACTGGCCTCTTCCCTATGGAAGATATACACCATGTTTCATACTTTCCTGCTATGCTGCATGGTCAGACCACAACCCCTCCAATCCACCTGTGGAAATAGCTGGAAGAGGCCTGTAGAAAAAGGACAGATGGTTGCACCCTTGAACTGATGCTCAGTTTAATTAAACTCATTCCACCACATAAGAGCTTGTTCACTCGCTCCAACTGTGGTGCTCACTTCTTGCAAATTCATTACTCAAGAAAACAAAACAAAACCCAAGAAACTCTTAACAAATATTGCAGTTGGAAGGTGCTTAAAACTGCCTGTCGCTCATGTTCGAACTGATCCATTGTCCAATGGCACTCCACAGGTGACTGGCCAACTATACAATAGACTGCAGGTAGGTCCATCTGCCTCCTGATTAGCTGACATTTGCCCTTGGAGTTTCAAATTAAAAGGTTGATTTTCAAATAAAAAGAAAAACAACAATAATTTTGGAGGCAGACAACAGTATTGCTTTATGTAAATGTAAATGTACTTAATTTATATACTGTAGCCCTTTACAACACCCTTTTGGTGAACCAAAGTGCTTTCCAACAGATAATAAATTAAAAAAAAGGATTAAATAAGAGCAATTAAAACCAATGAAAACAATATAAAAACAGAGCAGTAAAAGCAATAACATAAGACAAAAAATGTACAAAATGTCAATGTGCTAATGGGTATGAAAAGCCACCCTAAATAAATAAATAAGTCTTCAGTCTAGGTTTGAAGAGGTCCAGGTCAGCAATAAGGCACATTTCAGCAGACGGCTTGTTCCAGAGCCTGATTACAGCAACAGAAAAGGCTCGGTCACACCAGCACTTTTGTTTTGACCTGGGCACTTCCAGCAACAGTTGGTTGGTTGACCTCAGACCTCTACCGTGATCACAATTAAAAGCTCAGATAAATAAGATGGTGGGTGGCCATTAAGAGCTTTAGAAACGAACATTAAAAGTTTAAAATAAATTCTGTAAAAGACAGGAAGCCAAGGAAGGGAATTAAGAACAGGTGTAATGTCTGTTAGTGTTTATAATACCAAAGTGAAATCATACCATTTACCATAATACCAAAGTGATGTTGTAAAATCTGGAATTCTTTTAAATCTACAATAGAAATAAAAATTAACCAATTGACATTAAAGTAATCATTTACAGAGCCTTTCCTCTAGCCTCACCTCTCCGGGGGTTTCCCCTAATAAACCGTCACCATCTGTTTCTGCTGCCACCAAGATGGAGGCACCAGATAGTGGTTTGGTCTGCTTCTGTCCTCAGGTGGCCAATTGAACACTTTATTTTCTAGTTAGTGACATATCCAGAAGAATGGGCCAGAATAAACCCCAGGGAAATGTCAGGGCCGTGAGTAGTCAAGCTTACTTTCTGGCATTTTACTAATCTGGTGCGAGTGCATAACCATGAAGCCAACATTTGATTGTTGGACACTGAAAAAGACTCTTGAAAAATACATCTACAACTGCTCCAACTGCCTTACCATCTGAGGAAATCATCTACAGCTGGCCCATACTTGGCACACAAAGCAACACACGGGTGGAGAAATGTGACAGATGTGACCGAAGAGACTCAGTAGGAATGAAAGCAAAGGTGTGGAAAAACAGTTGTGAGAGCAGCGATGAACTGAGGAAAAGACAGGAAGCAGAGCAGGAGGCAACAGAAGTTCAAATACTGAGCTTCTCTTTGGGGAGAGAGCAGGACGGACAGGAGCAGGGATGAGGACGTCAGGAGGGACAGAACGTGTTAGATATTTTGGACATGAAACCAGAGGGGGCCAGACTGAATAGTTTGCACATACTCGGAGGGACAGTGAATATGTTAAGGTTTGAAATGGCAGGCAGTTAAGAGCAAAGAGCATGTTTATGGATGCAGTGAAAGAGGACGGGAAGTTAGTTGGTGTGAGAGAAGAGGATGAGGAGGATGGATTCGATGGAGGCAGATGTGGCCACCACTGAAAGGAAGAGCTTGAAAGGAAAGGAGACACTTGTGCTCGGAAATCTTAATTCTTCTTATTTATTTTTTCATTTGCCCTCTGTCTCAAGGCCCCTTTGACATGGTTTGACATGTAAATTCATCTTTACAAGTCTGTCACTCAAAGGTTAACAACCTCTTGACTAACCCGGAGGCCACTAGACAGAATATACAAGTACAACTGACATTTTACACGGCATGGAAGAGGGTGAGAATGGCCTCGTAGGAATCGTAGGTTACACCGTAGGGAGACGTTTCTCAACTCCTACAGTAAGTTTCAAGCTGTTCCTTTGAGGGGTTATGGCCATCAATGACATTTTCACTGAAGGCTAAGACGTACTTGTTGCCCTGCTGGAAATTGAATTGCTCAAAAGTGTAAAAGTGAGTGAGTTCTAATGAAGTCTGGCATTATGCACACTCCTTTAAAAAAATCTAGAGGAAAACAATTTGCCAACCTTCAGTGGTACTTTGGTTTTTGCATTGAAATCACAGGACCAGTATGTTCTCCTTGATGTCTGCCAAGCGCCTGCAGGTTTAGTCAGTGTAGCGTCCTCTTGAGTGAAGTTGCTTTGGAACAATTCAAACATCAGCAGCACGAGTCAGCAGCTGTGACTGCAAGACCTTCAAATGTTGATCGAGCAGAATGGCCTCATGCAGAACAGTGCCATTCTCTGATTTTACAACCTGCTGCAGTGTTCCATTCTGTTTTTCTGGTCAGTAAATGGGCCAGTGTCATTCTTCCCATAGTTGTAACGTTTTGTATTAATGAAAACACAGAACGATGTGGCAGCACTTGAATTTAGCCAAGTATGCAATTGTCCATCATACTTGTATCATCAGGGATTTATTGAGCCTGCTCTTGTTCCTTTGTGACTTGGTTTGCTTTCCTCTCCCAAGCCAATTAAAAGTTGTTAAAGTGGTTGGTGAGGCGATGAAGGTGCAGCATGTTTGGATACTAAGTTGGTGATAAATAAGGTCTGACTCACTGACTCATTCTCAGCTGTGCAGGCCATTCATTTTAATGTAGTTTGTGTGCCAGAAATAAGAACGCAGTGTAGTGTAGTTCTATATGCTTCTGTGCAGCACTCAACATGCACTAAATGCATATGTGTGTGTGTGTGTGTGTGTGTGTGTGTGTGTGTGTGTGTGTGTGTGTGTGTGTGTGTGTGTGTGTGTGTGTGTGTGCTTGAGGTTGTGTCTCTGTGTTTGTCTGTCTGTATGTCTATGCAAGTGCAGAGGAGTATTACACACACACACACAGGTTTTGTGAAATAGTGCTGGGCAATACTGGTATTGATCCGATACCAAGTGGTATCAATACCAGTAAATACAGGGCCAGTGTAGCCGATGCTGAATGTATTTTCATTACCTTTAAGTGTTTTTGCTATTTCTTTTATTTCCCACATGTGGACCATTAATTAGTTGAAACTCTGAACATAATTTAGGCATTCTAGGCAAATGGAAAATACTTGTTAACACTATTCAATGCCACCTTAAGAACAGCAGTTTTCAAAAGAGCTGGTAGTATGCCTCACTATTGTCTCAATCCTTTCATGAGATGAGGTAAAGCAGAGGTGAGCAGCTCGCATTTATCAGGGGTTACGTTAACTCACATAAGCGAGCAAATGAAATGCCTTTGGAATAAACTTTAATTTATGAATAATCCGATCACTCGCATCTCTTGTTGAAGTCATGCTGGATAAATAATTGTGGTTATTTTTTGGTTTGTGAAGTTTGTGAATGGAAGCCATTGTAACTCCCACGCAGTCCTCTGAGCGACGGCTCCTTCTTTAGTTTGCATTTGTACCCAAGGCGATGTCACTGGCAGCATAAGGGATACAATGTTCATAAAGGTTCTGACAGAATGGCTTCATGATGTGAAATCCTTATGTTATGTAACAAAATAATTCAACACTTGTTGCAGAGAGTCATACGGATACCATTCAAAGGGTCTATGGACTTGATAGCTTGTGAATGTTTTGTTTTGATCATTACAAAAAGCAATTAACAATTCTGCCAGCTGACTTTCTTTGGTGTAACATATATAAATGGGAGATGGGAGTTAAAATTGGCTGGAAATTATTTTCTAGTTTCTTTTTCTTTTTTTCTCTCTTTTTTTTTATTTTATTTTTTTTTATTTCTTACACCGGAGCCATTCCAATCCCAACGTACTCTGATTGATTGATTGATTGATTGATTGATTGATTGATAGTTGTTGATTTGAACTATGGTGAGCAGTCTCTTTAGACTGCAGTCTAAAGTCTTTAATCTTTAGGTAAACAGCACGTGTGTGAAAATACAGGGTTTCATAGCCACTTCACTCTGTAGTCATTGTGACTTTTTCGGTTTCAAGGTTTGTCAGATCGGAAGTGATGGCCATGCAGGCTCCTGTCACGAACTTCTGCCCTTATATCATAATGGCTGTGAATCAAGACATGTTGGCCTGAATCACATTATTTATTCACAACCTAGGATTAACTCACGCATGCACACTGTTGTCTTTCTTAAACACTGGATTTCTGAGTAGCTGTTAGCTAACAAATGCTTGTTAATTTTGCCAGCTCGAATGAACTTGAGCTAAAATGAACACATTGACATTCAAATCGTGGACAATAGGAAACATTAATATTAATATTTTCATATATGTAATAACCTGATAAAATTCATTTTATAATGTGAAACTCATCAACTGAACTCAAGGCTGGATGGTTGGTGCAGCTCGTGACCCTCCAGCTGATAATTGCCCCCTGTACTGGGGGCAGAATGAGAATCTCATTATGCAGAATCTCATTATTCACCAGTATTGGGCTGTCGGGGCCAGCAAGGCCAGCAGTGCTGGCCTAATCTTACACAGACATGTGTTTTTTTTAAAAACATAAATATGATGATAAAGTTATTGTCCATGGTCGGTTTCCTTCATGTCATACAGTATAATAACCACCTGGTCGCACGACTTCCAGTGTTGAGCTTGAATAAGCAGCAGGTGAAATCTGCCTCAGGCTGTAGCTGAACAGACCACAGTCAGTTGTCAAATTCATGTTGATTATTGGCATCCCATGATTAGTGTGTCAACATTAGTAGGGACATTGAGGAGATATGAAGGAAAGGTTTGAACAAACTTAATGTAACAACTTGTATTTGATCTGATTGTCTGTTAATACGATATATATTTTTCTTCTCAACTATTCTTCCTAAGAGAACCCCTTTGCATTCCTTTTTCCATCATCACATTGTGGCGATGGTAGGGGTGAACTGAACAGAATACAACTAATGATAAAATGGGCTAACAAAACAAGAGAAATGGGGACCGACAGCGCCACCCTGGGAATTTCACCCAGGAATTAAATAAAACTAAAAAGACACACAGGTTTCGCTACCCAGTAACGGATGCAGGACGTGGTTCTCAGATAATGAAAGATACAATTCTTATTTAATACAAAGACTCTGAATAAAATCTTTTTAAAAAACAAAAAAAACAAACAAAAGCTGGAGCTGGTTAAATGGTCATGAACCAGTGTGAGGGGGGAAGCTGAAAATAACAAATACAAAAAAAAACAAAGTCTCTAAAAAAAAGTATACTTGTGCACAAAACAAAAGGAACCACTCCCAAGACACAGCACACCAAATGTGAAGGGTCTCCACCAAAGAAAAACAGCAATTAATACAATAAAAAGAACAACAATGACAAATTATTTTAAAATCGCTCACATTCTCGCACACAGACACATTCTCTCTCTCTCTCTCTCTCTCTCTCTCTCTCTACACTGGGCGACCCCCCCCCCGACTAGAATGCTCTTCGTAGTTCGCTATAACGCTTGGGTACCGGCTGGGCCAAGCGACAGTGAAGGCAGCACCCAAGCACAGGACGAGGTGCAGCACGCGGCGTGACGCGGCGCGACGCAACAGTTGACACAGAGCGGTGGACAGAGCAGCAGCGACTTGACAGGAGCTGATTGCAGCCAGTCCTCTGCAAGGGATTGACTGTTAGCTGTTATCGATTAAAAATAAATAAATAAATAGCGTTGCAGATACGTGCACGTACCTCAGTAAGGTTCTATCGCACATTCAGCAATGACGGAAGGCGCCGAACACAAGAGCTGGTGAAGGCGTCTTTATATGGCTTGGCCCGTCACTGCCACCAATGGCAGGACGGACGATCAACACACTAAATTATGTTCACACTGCTACAACATGAAACCATAAAACCACATAGCTAGCAAACAAGTCCTGGGAAACCTTTCCCCATTTTTATTGTCACCATGTTGCTGGTTCAATTGCCATCTGTGACCTTCCTGTGAGTCTGTGTGGTTCCCCCCCCTCAAACCAAAGACACGCACATTAATTAGCAGCTGTGAATTGTCTGCAGAAGAGAGTGTGAGAGGATGTTTTATTTCTCTCTAGGGGCCTCATTCACTAAAGGTTTGCACGTGGAAAAAGGTACACAAACATCATTACACACAGTAACTAATGACACAGCTGATCTAATAATGGCGCCCAAAGAGGGTTGCGACTGTCACATGGGCAAAATGACGTGCACAGTCCATTTAGCGCATTTGGCTTATTGAATATGCCGTTCTGACAAAACACAAAAAAATGTATTGGAAATAATGTACTAATTATTATTATTATTATTATCATTTTTTAGTGGGTGCACAGTAATCTTTTTTTTTTTAAATAATTTTTTTACCTTTGCACCTGTTATCAATTGCGCATGCAGTAGATCTTGGTAGATCACCCGCAAGGCTCAAACCAACAACCCAACAACAAACCACAATCTATGAGCATGTGTGCGCCCCCTTAGTTGGGACCTCAGTCGAATATTCCCAATGTGTTGGTCCTGTGATGAACTGGTGATTTGTCCAGGGTGCAACCTCAATGACCGGATAATTGGTGATTCAAAAGAAATGGATGAATGTGTGGGTGGAACACGACCACAACCTGCCACCTGCTCCGAGCAATGAGTCGCACATGCGTATGTTTGCTAATCAAACTTGTGTGGGAGTGAAACTGTGAATTGTGCAGACACGGATTCAAAACAAAAAAAAGTTGACGAGCCGAGGCGCACCATACACCCTTGTGCTAATGTTATACGCACAGTGTTCAGTGGAAGCGCTCTCTGCTTCCAGGCGTCGCAGCAGGAAGAGAAGTGGAGGAGGCGGTTGACTGAGTACGATGAGTCAAATGCACAAGCAGCTTTGCATTGATGTTATGATGTCAAACTCGGCTTTAAAATTTTCTCACCTTCATGTAAAAGTTCAGCTTTTAACAAGAACATAAAAAAACGCAACTGTCAAGAGAGCAACTTAACGGAAAACCCATTGTACAAAGTTTCAGGTGTGGGCGATCAATTCCCCGCGGCAGTTACTCCCACGTTAACGTTGACTGTAATTCACCCAGCCTCTTACTCCTGATTTCCACGAAGAGCGCGGTTGTTGTGTCTCCATTCTGGTGTGGACTGCTGAGGTCATGAAACCAGTGAGTTCCAAGAGAAATTCAATAAAAGAAAAGACAGCGATATGAGCAGTGTAGTTCAAAGAAACAGAACCATCACCCTAAAAAAGTGAATTACTGCTCTCTGTCAGATGAGTCGAAGAAGGAGTGCACTGCTGATGTTTGGCAGCCCCGTGTACTTCCTACCACTCCTTTTCAGACATGTGAATGGGAAAGTCCTTTAGGTTAGGTCTGTCTTGTGATTTAATTATCATATTTTATTGTTTTCTATTTATATTTTTGTCTGTGCATTAATGCATAGTAATCTCCACCCCCCCCCACACGTTTGAAATAAATAAATAAATAAATAAATAAATAAATAAACTTACATTGTTGGTTGTTAAATAGCGCCATTAACAAGCTCAGGCTTATAATTGGACATTCTGGATGGCATAGCATTAGCATCGAGAGTGCCTTTTATACAGTTGCATATGTAAGGGAGTAGCTAATGAGGCTGTTTTTTTTTTTTTTTTAACTAGCAAACAGCAAGCAGTACGTGGAAGTCAATTTAATTAACCTCATCATAACTTCAGCTAAATGTTCTTCTTCTGCATCAGGTACAGACTGCATCACCTACAATCCCACGTCGTGCTCAGTGAAAAGACGTGCTCAGACGTTTCAGGAGGGTTAGAAACATGCAGGATTCAAGTGAAATGAATCTTCATCACATTCATCAAATGTTTCCTATTTTTTAGTTGACTGGGAAGTAGCTGGGACAGCACATGTTGTCCTGAAAATGCTAATTAGCAGGGGACCCCAGAGAGGGCGGACTCACAAAGAGCACTGTGCAGGGAGCGCTATCAAGCTGAGAACACTTATGATCGAAATTTAGCTGGAGGTACAAACAGGATTGAATGATTTACATATTAATAATTTTAAATTATTAAATTTAAATAAATAAATTGATGTCTTCAACAACTTGACAGATAGTCAGTTATCCCCACACTGCTTGATATTAATGAGCGTAAGGCCACTGATTTGGTCCAATGAGCAAAGGCATTTTTTCTAATGATTTTTTTCTCATTTACGTGCAAAAGGTGTTGCACTCTGTGAGCTGAGATTCAGAGGTTCCTGGTACTCCTGAAGGTAAATGTGAGTTGTGTTATTGATTTCAAATGACTGTTTTAATACGCTTCAGAATTTTCTGCTCAGTTCTGAGCGCTGGCTTTTCATGCTGCCTTTGCTTAAGATTCATGAGGGAGAAATTTCATGGGTTGTGTTCACATGGACTCGAGTGTCCCTGAGGTGAGCCTCATTTCTGTTTTGATCCCATTCCAGGTATGGCATTCACGTACACGTCGTTCAAATCCTTGACCTTGCCTTGCAATTATGTTGCTCATATCTGAAGTCTGGAATATGGCTCATGCATGTGGTTAACCTCCAGTGTACAGCATGTTCATGCTGGTCCTAGATTTCATAACCAATCAACTTTGTTACGGGGGCCACAAAATTGAGTGTTTCAAGATGCTCTGACAAACCACAGAAGACCAGACCAAAACAAGACAATACTGAGCTATAAACAATGCTGCTGCTAAAGACATTAGCACGTGTTCCGCTGTTGTGGTACTTTTCACAAGAACTTGCTAGAATTTTTAGATTAAAAGAGAACATAAAGTGGCATTGGATGCTTTTCTTGGTGGACAGCAGTTTTGCTTTGCTTTACTATTAGCTTTGCCAGAGTTAAATGCTGTTTAGCGCTACTTTGTAAAAGTAAAAAAAACAAAAAAAAAAACAACCTAGCATCACAATGTCTTTGGTGCTGATGCTTCACCTTGCTAATGGGAGATATTCCAGAGGGCGCGATTGCCTCAAGGTTTGCATGAACAAAAACATACACAAACAGATTGCAAATAGATTATTTAGCGCACGCTCTGGTGGAAAGAGGTTGCAAGAGAAAAATGCTGATTTAAACAGTTCTCCAGCTATTTTGCTAGTCGCAAACTAGCGGACACAATCTCTCTGTTTGCAATCAGTCTTGTGTACACTACTCGGGAAATCAAGTCCTTAGAGTTTTGCGGACTGCAGATTTATCAAAAATAGGAGCACTAAAAATGTTCCAGTTTTAAAATTGCTGGTTGAAGACCCGTGCATACCTGTAAGATGACTAACACTTATCAGAAATAGATTTACTCGCTCCTGTTTTGCATCACTGCAGGTGGGAGGTACAGCAGTGCACCAGTCTTTTACAGGAAGTGTAAACCCTACATTTTAGGGAGAGGCTGTAAATAGATTTGAATATGTTTTCTAAATGTCAAGAGGGGAAACTGCTCCAGTGGAGTCTTATATGAAAAATAAAGTTCTTTAAATGAGAACTTTAAATGTCATTTATTGCCTTCCTATGGAGTTTTTATTTTGGTCTGCTTCACTGGAATCCAGGAGAAGAAGATCTAATATTTCCTGAACATCCATCCATCTATTTTCTATACCCACTTTGTCTTGCGCTCAGGGTCGTGGGGTTCTGCTGGAGCCCAGCCCAGCCCAGCTGTTTCAGGGTAAAGCCAGGGTACAACCTGGACAAGACCTGTACGACAAACTAACTGAGGTAAACAAGCCACATTGAAGGACACACAAAGACAAACAGCCATTCATTCTCACGGCCAATTGAGATTTCCCACTTTGCCTCACTTTTTTGACTGTGAGGAAGCCGTGGTACCTGGCCCGAGGCCCGGGAATCAAACCCAAGACCTTCTTGCTGTGAGCCGACAGTGCTAACAACCATGTGTATTTCATGAACGTTCCCCATGCATTCATTTTCACATAAAGTTATTGTGGGAGACTTGTTGAGAAATGAACACTGCATCTGTATTATCTGTAGTTACACACTGCATTTGTCTGAGTGCACACTTGGCCAAATTAGTATGTACTGCTCGTGTGTTAGGCACGTTTGAGCCACTGTTTTTCTAATATATTTCTTTGGACATGTCTTGTATGCACGTGACTTACTTGGGCCCTCTATTCTTGTTTGTGCTGTCAGGATTCTGGATTTGATTTGGATTCTTTCTTTGTTGAATGTTCTCCCACAATGTTTGCATTGTGTTCCCTGTGAAATTCATCAGCTTTTTAGATTTTTTTTAAACAAATTTTGGTTTTGTGCTTATTTACTACTTGAGTAGTTGGATTTGCCTTGGCAATTAAAAAGGGTGAAAAAATGGGTGACTCCTGTCACCTATAGTTAAAGAGCAACTGCAAAACTGGGCACTATGGCTTCCACGATACAGCAGTGCTTCAGTCTTGTTCACTGAGAGGAAGACAAAGAGACAAACTGTTGGGAGGAACTACGGCAAGCCGAACAAATTTTGTCTGATGAAACACATCCCAAAGTTACCAAATAGTGTAAAGTATTTCAGTCTTGTGATAACACTACTTGGGACTAAAAAGAAAACCCTATTGGGGGTTTGAGCCACAAGCTAGTTGATGGCAATGCACTTTGAGGTTGTTAACGCCTGTGTCAGCCTTTGGCGTAACTAAACCCACCAGTCATCAGGGACTCCAAGATTTCCTACAGCCCCCCCAGAATTTATTTTTTTTAAATATTACATTCCTTCCTGTGTATCTTAAGTACTTTTCACTCAGTTCAGCAAAAGCCACCGGGTGAGCACTCCTGCAGTTGATTGCTGCAGAGGCCGAGAAATCAAATCCACTTATATGTCCAAAGGCTTAAGCATGAACTCCCATGAATGTCCCACCCTCCCACCACTCAATAGCTGTAGATTAGAACAGACAGGCTGCCTATACTGTATAGTCTATTTTTATTCTTATATTTTCACTTTTTGTATTGCTTTTTGACTGCTGCAACAGTCTAGTTTCCCAATTTGGGATCAATAAAGTTCAATCTAATCTGATCTAATCTAATCTAATCTATTCCATAAATTCACATTAAAATGTTTTAGCAGCCATTAAGGGAATTCAATAATTTGACATGAGAATATGCATGTGTGTTTTTAACTCCTACTGCTGGGCAAATTCTGGGATTTAGTTAGTTGAACCCATTCAGTGCAGTACAAATTTTATGTTGCTTCCGGAGAGGAGGATGCAGGAAGAAAGGGAGCTTCACGTTCTCTTACTGGCTGCTGATCATAAATTGGAGGTGTTGTACGTTGAGAAATGCTGGTCAGTTGTTGTAACCAGTGGTTGTGTTACTGGAGCCTCTCAGTGGTCTCCAAACAGTCTCCCCATTCTGAACTCACATGTGTATGTACAGTATACATATGTATATATATATATATGTATATATATATATATATATATATATATATATATATATATATATATATATATATATATATATATGTATATGTGTATGTATATATATATGTATATGTATATGTGTATGTATATATATATGTATATGTGTATGTGTATGTATATATATATGTATATGTGTATGTATATATATATATATGTATATATATATATATATATGTATATGTGTATGTATATATATATATATATATGTATATATATATATGTATATATATATATATGTATATATATATATATGTATATAAACACACACACACATTTGTGTGTGTATACTTTTACTGTCCCTTTAGATTTTTTTTAGTCGCAAGTAGAAAATCTTTTTCAACCAGTGAATCGAGGTGTCTGTTTTACAAGCACACTGGCACAGCAACATGGGCAGCAATGTTTTTTAAAGAGTGCAAATTGAGTGTTATGCACCCTGGAGGGAGAATGAAATCAAAGATAAACAGAGCATTAGTGGAGGGCAGACAAACCCTAGATAACAGGACTGTGTGTCTGACTCATTTTTTTATTATAACATTAGTCCCATTAAGTGTTCTCCAGCGTAGTCAGCTCAAGTGTAATAACTAACACAGTGTTCCAAG
The DNA here is from genome assembly GCF_046127955.1 of Nelusetta ayraudi. Classification (NCBI taxonomy): domain Eukaryota; kingdom Metazoa; phylum Chordata; class Actinopteri; order Tetraodontiformes; family Monacanthidae; genus Nelusetta; species Nelusetta ayraudi. The sequence goes on from NW_027466092.1 coordinate 4,703,535, forward strand.
TAACCGCCTTAATATTCATGGAGCCTGAATTCATGCCAGCGCTTTGACAGATTAAGTTCTGGCATTGTGCTGTGTAAAAACCAAGTTTAAATGTCACAATGATTTAAAAATCTGATTGTTTTGGTGTTTTAATGCCAAAGGTTAGCTTTTGACTACTTTTGACTCTGGATTGATCGTTTTGAACTTCAACTTCACCGCATTGACAATGAAGTTACGTTCAGCGTATACTCCCTCATGTCACTCCACATTTCTCTTCACTGCTTTCACATCTCTGTCTGGCTGTCCGATGGCTTGTTCAGTTCCGTCCCGGGATTGTGGAATGATGATGCATAAACTGGGTTGAGGATACAGGATATCATGGCGAGAGCCATGAGCTGAACTATTTAATTTTCTCCCAGAAATGCGCATTGTCACTATGTACATTATGTGCTTTGTTAAGTGCATGTTGGGCACAGACAAAAAAAAAAAGGTTTGGTTCGAATCTTAACAAAGTATAAATGAGGCTTTGAAGGATGAAGAAAACTGTTGTTTTTTCAATCTTATTGATGTAGCAGTCATTAGTTATAACTTGATGGATAAATATTGCCTGATATTTCTTTACTTGCTCATATTACTTGCTCATTTTCTCCCAGTGACTTTGTTTATCATGGTGTCGCTGCTAAAAAAAGTTTTGGTGGCACTGCGACCGCAGCAGCATTTTCCTATTGGCCCTGACTGTTTGATGCAGACGGGAATTGAACATGCTGTCTGTTTGCCTCAGTTGTAATGTTTTTTTTAAGTAGCAGTTAGCAGCACACGACTTGTCCACGGTGTACCCTGCCTTCACCCAATGGCAGCTAGAAAAGCTGTCGTTGGACAGCACCCCCACAGCCCTAAGTGCAGGGGAAAGCGGGTGTAGACGAGTGGATGGATGGCTGTTTGACGCACATCTACTAACAGTCCCAGTTTGTCTTTTGCAGACAGCTGAAGCTTATCTTGGTTGATACTGAGTGTGGAGGATGGGATGCTCCTTGACAGATTGCCAATTCAAACACAGAGTTCGGCCTGACAGCTTCCTTTATGAGTGAGGAAGTGCAAAAAGACAAGTGTGAGTGCAAGTGCGGCACGGCAATGGAACTCCAACACACGCTTAGCTTCCTGCTGAAACTGACGTTTTGGTTGAGCTTTGACATATTTGTATGGGAACAAAAACCAGGTGGCCAAGTGTCCAAGGTGGGTCCAAGGTCAGAATTCGGCAGAGCGATCAACAGGCTGTGAGCGGCTTTTAACCAGCCTGACCAACCAACCTATCAGTGAGGTCGCTGTGCCCTTTGTGACATCATAAAGCCAGCAGGGAGGAACAGAATATAGACGTGTCTAAATTCTGGGGAGGACTGACAGGCCAGAAACAGTTACTATTGATTAACGAACACTAGTAAAAGTTTTAACAAGACTTTATTTGAAATCTACACAAACATCAGTCTTGGCATCAATCAGTCAATCAAATTCTATGTGTATAGCCCAGGTTTTCAAATGCAATTGGCTTTACATTCAATACAGATGGAACCTAATTAAAACCGAGTGGATAAAAACTTAAACCCTCAACTTGGGAAAAGAAGAAACCTCAGTGATGACAAGAGCACAACTTTATACATTAGCTTTTTGACCTAACTGAATCAGTAACGCAGTAAGAATGGTGACACAAACAAAAGCTGCAACCACAACAATTGCCTTTTATTTATTTACATTTTTCTTTATTGGTTACAATTATATTTTCAAATGTATTGAACTTTGAAACAAGAACCCTGTCGATTCATTTGTCATATTTGAATGCACCTTACATAAGCAGTTGTCCATAAACAGAAGCCAAAATTTCATTCTCAGAGAAGTTACACAATCATACTTAAGTAACAGACATGACGATCAGAAGAGACATTGAGAAAAACATTTCAGAATAGCACAGAGTCCTGGATGTTCTCCAATCTGAGAGCTCCAGGCTTAAGGGGACGGATCTGGAGAGAGCTGGGCTGTCTTGGTTCAGTTCAGTCCAGGAGATGGTGGAATGATGATGCGTCAGTTGAACCAGGGTTTCATGAAATTGCGACTACAGCGCAAGTCAATCAGCTAGGCGGGGTGTGGGGGTGGGGGTTAGAAAGAGCTTTGCAGATAAGGACAAGGGCTTTTCAAGTTGATGTGTTGCAGAATAATGAAGCAACCGAGGCTCTGGTGGACGGGGCTAATGTGGTCGCAGGGGCAGATGCTGGTAAGCACAAGGGCAACAGGATTGTGATTGTTGTGGAGGTCACTGAGGACCTCGGCTGATGAGCCGCGTCGGAGGCTGCAGCTGCACTCGATTTCAGTTGTGACGGACGCTGGTATCGTCACGTCAGTGGAGGAGCAGTGTGAAAGCAAAGTCCATTTGACAGCTGACATCTGTCATTCTCATGTGTAGTTGGAGAGCAGATGTGCATTTACCTGCAAGTGTTCATGTGCTGTACCAAGCACCAATGTTCCCAGTATGCCTGAAAATCTGAATTTGACTAGATAATTTATAAGCGACATCAAAATCTTCTTCATCATCATCGTCATCGTCATCGAAGGACATATCATCATCAAATGTTTTTGTTTTGCTTTTCCAACTCACACCACTCAAAAGTCAAGCCTTACACATTTTATCACTTCACCGCTTTTGTTCTGTTGGCTTATTAATGACATCAGGGGCTCAGTCCCGTAGAATAAACTTTGGGTTCGAATGCCCGGCATTACAAATCCTCCCAAATCCAAGTACAAGATTTCTTAAGAGGACAGGCTGCTTAAACATGCATCAGTTAGGCGATGTTTGCAGCCCATCTCATTGTGCTCTGGGGATTGCGTGGAAAAAGCGCTGGCTTAGTTTCCACCTGCACCTCAAGAAAACCGTCTCAACACAAATGGCCAGAAACAACAACAGAGTGACTCAAAGGAGCCTTGCACCGCTACGATAAGATGCTAAAAGCATTCTTGGCTTGGCTGTTTTGTTCTGATTGTTAGCCTTCTATCATAGTATTAAAATTCAACTTCATTCACCATTACACCCTCTGACAAAAAAAATAATAATTCGCAATAACAGCCTCGTGTGGAAACATTTCTTGACGCTATTAAAACTTGATGTGTTGTTTAATATTAAAACAAAGTTCTCGGCAAGCGTTTGATGTTTCATCCATTCGAGGAACACAATGTTTTTGCATGTAGAGCAAAGGCCCAAGCTTCTCCTTTATGTTTCTGTTTAAAAGAAACAGCAGTGAGTGTGTGTGTGCGGCCAAGAAATTTGGTAACTGGACATTTTTTTTATTTCACATTACTAAATAACAAGTATTTAAAGCATGATTTTCTTAATACAAAGACAAACACACAGTGGCCCTGGTAAATTAAAGACGCTTGACAAACATGCTGCTGTTGTGTGGCTTTAACGGCGCACTTCCGAGATTCAAGACTGTAAGTCAATATTGAGAGGACAATTGTCAAAGCTCAAACTTGTAATTTAGCCTTTTTTGCATGAACATCGGCCAATAAATTGTAAAAACCATTTACACCAAATACACTACGGTAATCATGTCAATTGTCCAGCAGTCTTGTTGATTGATGAATGCGAACAAAATGAAACGCATCTAGCAGCAAAACCTGTCTATGTTTGGCTTTCACCATTTCTTAGTGTCCAATGTGAGAAAGCTTTTCTTGAAAAACAGTTAAAAAAAAAAAAAAGAACAATTTTGGTGGGAGAAAATAAGGCATGATTGTGACTGGTTGTTTGTCCGTCTGTGTGTCCCTGTGATAAACCGGTGACTTGTCTCGGGTGCACATTCACCCTAAGATAACTGGGATACCCTGAGTGCTGGAGATGCAGTGATAGAGAAAAAGACGGATTGGCCACATTCATCACATAGATCCATAATTGCATGATCGATGAAGCACGTCCTCATCACAGAGCTTAGTGAAACATTTTCTCTTATCATCCAAAATAGTGAGACACATGCATTAGCTTTCCCTAATATTCATAGCAGTGTGCGATATCAAAAAAAGTCTTCACAGAAGCATTGGATGTAAAAATGAAATTATATTTGTAATATTTAAAATGCAAAAGGGATTGACAGTCATGAATAACCTTTACTTGCTAAGTAAGCATTAGATACAGACAGTGTTTATTAAAAATGCAATATGTCATGGGTATTTTTTGACTGATTTATTAAGGTATGAACCTTAATAAATGAGTCACCGGACCAGAGTCAAAAGCAACAGACATCTATTCTTTTTCTTTTTCATTTTCTTCTCATTTGCAAAAGTCACAATGTTTATGTTGGAATTATGCAAAGTTGACATGTTTAAAGTCTCTTGTCTGTTGTAAACATCAAATGATTCAGGAATTCTCAGTCTGTGAGTATGATTAATGAGTCTTTAACAGTTTTTGGGAGGCGGTGATTCGTCTTTTATTACAGCTACAGCTAAAGCTCTCACATGCAGTTTCTATAAAGGATCTCTGGCATTAAACAAGCAAAGATATAGATTATTTACACTCATTTAAAGCAACATTATTTTTCCCTTTTTTTTTGTGAAGTCAACAGATGTTTGTACAACAGAGATGATGTCACCACAACGTCATTTGTGCGTCAAAATGAATGATTTGTCGCTTTCAGCACTTTAAGTTTACATGACTCGTATGTGTCACATCCACTGTGAGGCGGACACAGTGTAAACGTTAGCGATAGAAAGACGAACAAAAACATACTGATTGTTCTCCTCGGGAAACTCGGGGGACTCGTCGGTGACGAGCCCGGACCCGGTTCTGGTTCAGCTCCTAATGATGCCTACATGGTGGTCTGTGGTTCACATGGACTGAAACGTGAAAACATACAATAGGTGTGTGTGTGTGTGTGTGTGTGTGTGTGTGTGTGTGTGTGTGTGTGTGTGTGTGTGTGTGTGTCTTGTCCTTTTGTCTCCACTGTGCTGATAGCGAGTTCTGGTCCAGTCGCAGTTTTTATCGCTTCCAACAGGTTCTTTGTTCCCTGTCATCCCTCTGCTCGGCCAGCAGCTCTCAGTCGTATCTGCATTAAGGAGACAAGGGACAGACTATTAATACCCTGGTCGTAAATCCTCTCTCTCTTTCTCTCTCTCCCTACGCACGCACACGCACACGCACACACACACACACACACACACACACACACACACACACACACACACACACACATACGTTCTCAATGTTTCTCACTCTCTTTGAAAGCAGCATGTCGATTAAAAATAATGAAGCTTTGAGGCAGAGCTCTTCACAATTTCTCTCAGACAGCAGAAGCAGGATGCCTTCATGCGCATAGTTTAAAATCATTAATCAGTATTTCAAGGCAGATGATGTTTCCCACTCTGAAAGTGTATGATGTGGATATTTAGTTCTCCATTTTTTTTTTTTTTAAAAAAGCATTCTTTTCTTTCTCTCCTCATGTATTCTTGTGCCTGAGTTCGACTGTAAAGCCCAACATGCACAACCACATTAAATGGAGATTTGAGGGATCAGTATGATTACTTGGGCACACAGGAATGAGCTGCGAGACCACTGGTCAAGTTTGCCCCCAGACCACCACAGAGGAAAATGCCTCCTCAATCCTTTGGATTCATTTCACGTATCCATGTTGGAAAGAGCCCATTAAAAGTGTCTGGGAAGAGGTGACACATCGTAGCAGGCAATTGGGTGAAGCAAGCGGGGCAATAAGGTTTGTTGCTGATAGTGTCTGCCGGCTCCTGACTTTCTCCTCTCGTGCAAGAGGGGCGACGGGGGGGCGGTACAGTATGTGTCTCCTCCATGAGCATCCAAGGCAAAACAGAAAAACTTGTCATCCAAACAGGATGCTCACTTTATTTTTTTGTTTCCCAGCAAGATGTGAACATAAGACCCACTTCTGATAAATCTGATGCGACAAAAGCATCCATTGTAATGTCTTTAGCAGCAGTCACCGTTTACAACTTGCAACTGGAGTTTGTAAAGTGTAAAGCGTAAAACTGTAAATTAAAACTACAAAGTACGGGTTTAAAAATTTGCCAGACTTTTTCAAGCGGAGTGCAGCTTGCAGTCAATTGCACACCTTGTGACACGCAGTGAAAAAATTTTCAAAGTTGGTCCACACATTTAAGCTTATGAAAATGCATAAATTAAAAATACCACTTGCAAACTCTGAATATACAACTTTTTTTTTTTTTTTACTTTGACAGTGACATTTTATTTCTGCTGCGTCTCCATTCTTTGTTTTTCTATTTGCAGCTTCCATTAGCAGTGCCATTTACGCTTATTTTAGCTGCTCTGGAATTATTCAAATGGAATGGAATTGGATCAGATGCAAATGAACTGTACATACACTGACATACATTTGCTTAGCAAAATTCAAAATAATTTATTCACTCAAAGATGAAGATTTGGGACACTCACACTCACATATGAGAAGTATGTTTCATTCCTGTGGGTGGCATGACACATGATGTCACAGTTTTAATGATATTATAATGTGCGTGTGGGCAAATGTGAAGGCAAATGAAAAGCATAGTGCCGAGTCCCTGTGCCTAAAACCCAAAGGAAGTCCTCGTTGACGAGACTAAGAATCATTGTGTCTGTCAGTGAGTAAAACTCATTGTAACATTTACTTTTCTGATCATTGAATTATTTGAATTTGAATAATAATGACACTATCTTCGATATGACACCTTTACTATAACTACTTTCTTCAATTATTGCATATCTACCTCATTAAAATGCCAAAGACTCAATGGGCATCTATCTTGAGGAGAAAAAAAAAAGAAATGCCGAGTTTAAAGTAGGAAAGTGACCAGAGATGCTGAAGAGAGTGAAAATAAATTGGTATTGTTGGAGTTTTCTATCACGTGTTATATATTATATTTGTATTTGTACACAAATATTCATGGTTTTGTTTTGCGTTTGAATAAATGATTTACTCTGCTAAAGGGAACTAAAGGAAAGGGAACAATTTAATCTTTCAGAGAATATCTTATTTTATCTGATTTGATTCACAAATGCTTCTCCACCACAAGAGCACTTTGATGAGATATTTTTGTTGTCTTAGAAGCAGCCATCAATGTTCCCGCGCCACCATTTCTGCCATTATGTTTAAGCAACACTGTGTAGATCTCACATCTTGGAAACAGTTGAAAACTGTGACATTTCAATGACTTGCATTGCTCAGCTCACTGTTGGAGTCATTTTGAAAATGACACTTTGAGGTAGAGAAACTACACAGTGTTACTGTATGAAAATCTCTTAGTCCTGTGTTCTCCGAAACTGATGGCTGTTGCAAGTGGTGCTACACCTTGAATCAAGTGAAATGACCTGCACCCTGGTCTTTCCACTTCATTATACCCACCAACCTGGCGGCCACTTCATTGCATTTTACTGGGGCCCTCTTTTTTTTTTTTCTTTCTTTCTTTCTTTTTTTTCTTTTACAACTTTAGTTTCTACGGCACAATAAAAGTTTTCTTTTTATTTTAGCTTTGAGGAATTGGGCACATAAAACAACACTGATGTTTATACTTGCAGACGGCGCATAGACAATAAAAAAAAACCGCCCTGTCTGCCTCAGTGGAGCTGCAAATTCATCGTGTGTATCCACCGTGAAAGGGGAAGCAGAGAAGCGCCTGGACTATGAAAGACTCTTCACACAAGCGACGCATAAAAAAAAAAGGGACAAGATTAAAAAGTGAAGGGTTTTGATGCGAACTGTCGAAGTGAAAACTTCACGCTGGCCCGCAGCACAAACGTGCAACAGAAGCTCACACCAACAACAGACAAAACACTGCAAGGGCTTTGGGTACTGTGTACCGGTGCCTGCTAATTAATGAGACAGAGTCAGTTTTTATTGTGTCAGTGCGATAGTTCAAAGCACTCAAACAAAATTTAGAGAAAGCAGCCACAGCACAATTAGCCCAACGGATTGGTGACACTTTGGAATGTTAAGATCTTCATATTTTACATTTGTTTCCTCATTTGTTGAAACTTGTTTGAAAGACTCAGATAATGAGCAGCCAACCATCGTTTGTGACAGATGTAGATAACTTCTGTGTTCTATGTAAGAATAAGTAAATAAATGAATAAATAAAAGTCAACTATATGTCTACCATTATCTGGTTGCATCCTTTCGTTTTTGTTGGCAGGGTCTCTGCAAGTGTGAGCAATTGTCACCAATGCAAATGCGGGTCTTCTCCCACGGCGTCGCCTTGCTGACGGTTCGTCAGCTTCCTCAAACGTGAGCGCACACACGGAACCCCGATACTGGACGTGCAACTCGGGAGTGACGCTCACGTCTCTCTTTCCACGTTCACCGCTAAAGAGAAAATCATCTAGCAGCACCCTGTGATACAACTGTGAGAGAGCCGACAAGAAAAGAAAGACGTGCTGTCTCAGATCATTTCTGCAATATGTGTGGATGGTTGAGAAAAGCCTGGTGAGTCTGTTACTTAATATTTAATTGTGAAAATCATTATTGTTCTTCCTTTATATGCTTGAGAGCAAACGTACCCAGAGACTACGTAACCCGCCCAGAATACTGACTGTTGTTGCTCCTCTGTTCAGTCCGCGTTCAATAAATAATTCAGTGTCCAACACATTAAACAGTTGAGCAGTTAAAAGCGCATTCTACCAGCGCACCGCTCTTCAGTGCATTCTTCACTCACACTGCGCTACTTAGAACGTGCAGAAGGTCAAGTGATAATTAGAAACCGACTCGTATGAGCCGGGGAAATTATTGCTGTGTAGGCTAAAGAACAAAGGGCAAAGTGTAAGAACACTTGTGTTAAGCACTCGCGTGAAAACAAGAATTAAAAAATGTGCATCTGGGTGGAATCTGAAAAGCACCACATATTAGGAGAGACGTGGTGAACAGTTACTGTTAAAAGTCATGAACAGGATGACCAGCAGCATTTGGCTGGCAGCAGCTGTGTAGCTAATTCTAGCCTCACGGGCCATTCGGGTGGCAGTGCATTATTATTATATAAGTTGTGCTTCACCTTTTGTGGAGCTGCGTTTTACAAAGCCTCTAGGATTTGGCTCCTTCTGAGAGAAAATATCTGAAAGGTTGGTCGAGTCGGCAGCATTCGGTCCAGGCCACGTCCCATCTGTTGTGACGGAAACTTCCTCAATTTAGCAATCGCGTCCTCAAAGGATCCACCAAAGAAGCCACACTTCAGCCTCCGCCACGCTGCGGCAGCCAGCCAAGTCTCCCAGCCATTCTCCAACACAGCAAACCACCCACCTCGACCTTGCCATATTAACTGAGACTGAGTATTGACTACTTAGCTTAGATGGAATGTTTCACTTCTTAGTTTCAATGGTGCAGTTTGACAATAGACAGAAGTCCATCCAGTCAGGGGAACTTGATCCAAGAGAGTTTATCCTCATCCTGATCTAAAGGAAGTAAACACTCGGTTTCTCAACCGGTTAAAAAAAATCCCACTGGATGAAATAGTTGCTATATTTTTTGGTTGCGAATGCCTTAAACTGTGTGTGTGCCAGAATCCCACTTTGATTAAAAGTCCAGGTTAGAAGTAGGCGCAATAAGAAATGCCCTACAAGCAGAAACAAAGACATTCATTTGTTTAAAGATAGTCTACAACCACACTGGCCTGACAGACTAGGTCCCTGCGTGACTTTCCTCTACCGGAAGCTTTACCATGAAGCTAGCCAGCTAGCCGTGGAGACTGCTTACTTTCTTCCATGTCCCTGACAGTGCACCAGTTCAGTCATGTTCTCTTTTGCCTTTAGACTAGACGCCTGCAAAAAATAGAAACCTAAGTGACTTTGCGCTCCCCTGTCATCAGCGGAGCTATTCAGTGGCCACCTGTTGAAAGGCTATTGCTATGCATTTGGCTGCGAGCCTGGACATTGGCGACAGGACTTTATCACCGCTCTTGTCTCACCCCTGCCTTGTCCCGCTGGACCTTCGTGCTCTTTCACTGGCAACCAAACCACTTTGCGGCCTACTTGGCAGAGGCGAGGTGCATACTTGCTGCTGTCTGCCAGGGCCTCGCCATGGACAGCTATATCAGCGGCTGTGAGATGATCTCCATCTGCTCAGGAAGCGAAGGGCTCGCTGAGTGAGAATAGCTTCCTCTGACATCTCCTGCAGCGCCACAGATCAGATTTTTTTTTAATAATAACATGCGTGTAAAAGGAGAAAATAGCTTTTAGCGACTGATGTTGACGTCCAGGTGAAGGATGTTAGCGGCACTGGGGTATTAATCATCACACCATAGCTGATTGAGGGGGTAATCATTGTTCTCATCAGGGCTGTTGTGTTGGCACACCCTGCAGCACTATCACCCTGAGTGGGTGGCTGCCAATTTGAATTTGAAATTGATTGCCCCACCCTCCCTCCCCCGCCACCCCCTTCCTGTATAAATAAGGTAGCGAGAGGTTGGGGACATTAAATCACTGGTGTGCTTTCCCGCAGCTGGCTGCAATACTGTCTGAGAATCTAGGTGAAACACAGGTTAACGCCATACAGTAGCCCACGCTCCATTTTTTCTCATGGCCAAGGTTTTGGAGTCGGTGCTGGAGCTGGTTCTGCTTCGCCTGCCTCTCACTCGTATCCCTTTTGGCAGGACACTCGGGCCCAGGCTTATCCTGCCTGGCTTAACACATAACCCACTGGCTGCTTCTTATCTTATCCTTGCAGCCCCCGCAGGCCACATCCACACCAGCACAAAAATCACACCAACCACTGGTGATGATGCCAGTGTGTGTGTGTATGTGTGTGTGTGTGTGTGTGTTTGTGAGTGTTTTCAACCTAAAGCATGAGGACATTTCTCTAAAACCAGGACCTTAGTTGCTTAGTCCTCGCAACCTGGTCAGTACTTTTTAGGGTGAAGCTCCGTGTTAAGAGGTGAGCAATGAAGTGAGATCAGGTAATGATAGTGTCAGGGTTGTGATGTATGAGTGAACAAAAATGAACCAAAGTCCTGAGTCACTCAGACAGTCCTCATGCAACTTAAGCAACAAACAAGAGCGTGTGTGCTCATGTGTGCACAGATGCCTCTGTTTGCCTGTTTATCACCTCGTTCACTCTGTAAATATCCCACAGGATAATCACTGCAATTGTATATATATGTATAATGAATACAAACATTCTTCCATGCTGTATGCCGGTACATACACTACATACGTTACTCTCTTTAAAATGGTAACAACAGCCAACACCATCACGACAACAAGACAGGAAAATGAAATATTTACGTAGAGTGCATGTGGCTCCCAGTAGTAGATGCAAGCTCATTTAAATTCAACAATTAACATTCGTTTGTTGGTGGCAGAGAGGCGATTAGATTTTAATTGACCATAACAGCCAGTAATGAGTGCACAGGAACACGAATTTGTGCTCATGGACGTTGACTTGTATAAGCAATGGTAAACAGGTTACACATGGCTTAGCAAAGAAAGTAGAGGAGGAAGAAATCTGGTTGATGAGACAACAACTGTTCACAACAAAATGAAAAATGGGGAGAATTCTTTTCTTTAGTAATCGTGAAACCAACCACAGCAGGTCTCCATTTAAAGACACTACTTTGCATGAATGTATTAAAAAAAAAAAAATCCATATGTATGTTTTTAGTTAGATAAGGTCACTTATGATAAATAACGTGTCACTAATAAAGATGAATGTCTGCATGAAAAGCAGCGCCTTTTGTCGGGACGCATGCAGCATGAATGTGTTGTAGGTGTCTGTGGTAAATATGTATCTACCACACATTTGTTGGGATTTATACCCTGTGGTTTTGACTTTGATGAAGGTGACAATAAATACGGTCAGTTTTTCAAACCAGAACCAAACAAGTGTTGCTGGAGTTCTTTTTTTTACACTTAGATGTGTGACGGATGGCCCACGCCTGTATGTTGGCTGCTCGGGCTTTCTAAATGTAACAAGTAAAAACAGGTGAATTCATCATCGGCAGCACTCTGTTGTTTCCATATTTGTGAGTCAGTATTTTTCAAGGATGTGAAATATCATAAGGATGTATAAAAAAATACAAGCTTTGAGAATAATAATAATAAAAAATATATGTATTTTAACACAAGATATTGCAATAAAACTGTAACATACAGGTCACAGTCACTACATTTTGCAATTATCCTGTAAAGGCATGCATCAACAATAAGTCACTGTATTCTGAAACTGATCCAGCTGTTACATGTGTGTTTTTTGTCCTACCAGTCAAACCGACCAATTTGAAATCCATTACAATGTGTTTTTGCGTCTCATTAAAATACTGTTGCATTTAGGAAAATGTCTTGCCATTGTTTCAAAAATCTACTGTATTTGAGGAAAGGGTATGCAGTTAGATTTGACAGTGATCGCTCCACCCTAACTTCTCTAAGATGCGCCCTGGTGGATCTGCATTTGGTGGCAGCGCAATGCAAAAACTTCTTAAATCACACAGCACGGATGGCATAAGCGTTCATACTTGGAATATGAATGACTTGGAAACCATCCATGTATGCAAACATGCTTGCTGTTCCACTCACAGATTTGTCCCTCTCTCCTATATTTAGGCTTGTCCTGCTGCTCCCCCTTAGTGGAGCTCCACATGCTGCCACCTTCAACACGAGCCAAAGTCTTCTCACGAGACTCAAGTCGCTGAGTCCAAAGGCCCACCAATCCACTGTGTTCTCTGGTGTGAGTCTGAACAACCCTTATGGAAGCAATGAGGATCAGAAGAACCCCTCATACAAGACTTGATATGCTGGGGGACACTTATCGAGTGCCACGCTGTTTGATCTAAGGGAGGTAAGGAAGAGTTCCTGGAACAGAGGCACACTTTAGAGTGCAGAAATTGTAATGACGCCAGCATGACAGGAGGATGGAACAAGGCTGAGGAGATGCATCACTCAGGGGGCATGTAAAAAATAAATAAATAAATAAATCCTTTGTGCTGCCTCACCAAGAGAGCGCTTTGATCCACTTCTCTGTTTCCACGTCATCTCATGAGAGTGGAAACGTCAGCATGCTTTTACTTGTGTAAATTCAGTATTTCCTGATTTCTTTCTTTAGTTTTATCTCCATTTTTGCACCTGTGGGTCGCAAAAAGTTTGGTGAACCCAGTTCAACACCTCCATCCTGTTCTTTTGTGTCTTTCATTTTCCCCAGGGTTCACCTTTCTTTTATTCAAAGCGAAACTGAGCCTGTGTTCTATGTTTCAAACAACTCTAGTTAACTATTTTTTGCTTTTAAACTGAGAAGTAAAAGAAATCAATCTTCGATAGAGCATCTAGCAACGCATGGCAGACATGACTTTGACAAAGTTATAATAGAAATTATGTGCAGTGCCTTGGACGAAGGCTTGGCTTGTTCATTGCACCCAATTTAAGATGACTTTAAGATGATAAAAAAAAAGATGATTTTTTTTTTTCCTGTACAGAACACCAACAATAAAATGAACCCTCTTACAGCCTTGTCCTTGTCCTGCTGCGTGCTGCTTACTCAACGCAGGATCCACAAATACACCAACAACCACCATCTCATTTATACTTATGTGCAAATTTCAATAGGTAGTTTGCACTCCATGTCACTTCCCTGTGATGCCACAGCAGGCAGTGCAGACAGAGGACAGAAAGTCATCTCATTCTCAACAGTCTATCGGACTCGGGTTGGTTTTATTCGTTCCAACGGAGAAAAAAAAAAGTTTCACTGAGTGCTTCAAGGAGAAGCTGACAGAAAAAAGATATACATTAAAAGCCTTGAAAAAAAACCCATTTGAATATGAATACTAAAGTTGCAAATCTCTATCGAGTCCAGGTTGATCAGATAGCAGAAACACTGACTCAGTGAAGATTTAAAAACAGAAAACAGCAGCAGCTTCACATGCTTCTTTTGCCCAAATGCTGTAAAGGACATTGAGTTCGTGATGGTGAACTCCTACAGTTAACCTCCAACCTAGAGAGCTTTTATTTTCTTTCTCTTGCAGCCCCTAAATTCCACTGGCTGGATCTGCACCACAAATTGACAGCAGAACACTGGGCAGTGCACTGTCTGACGTTCTCGCCAGTCTGTTAGATTCCAGTGCACGTGCCACGTGCCTTGATGAACTGTCCCACAAGGGTTCACGGTAGTCCGCCGCACTCAGCACATACGCTGTGTCTGTTTTCGAGCGCAGTCCGTGTGCTTGAAAAATTAGACACACAGGGTACACAGGCGCATTTCAAAAGACAAAACAATGCTTGGACGTAGTAACAAAGATTTTCAATGAATTAGCAGTAAATGCTGAGAAAAAACAGGTTAGGCATTACGTAATGAAACAGTTTGCTGGAAAAACCTGGATTAACCTGGAAATAAATATTCATTCCGGAACATGTCTAAAAGAACACATTGAAATTGTGTCTGTGTGGTAATGAAACAAAATGCTTTTTTGTATGACTAAAAATGGCTTTTTGGTTAAAAAGAGAAAAAAAAAGGTGCCCCCAAGATCATGAACTAATGGTAAATGAGATCTTGAATGAGCTGTGCAATTCAATTCAATGCCTGTGACAGATCATCATCATCCTCAACATCAACATCATTAGTAAAGTATTAACACTTCCCTTCTAGCATTGCAGCCAGTCTGGTTAGACTCCTCATAAAACACCAGGCTCAGTTCAGTTCTTGACAACTTAGCTGCGTCCTGTCTTTGGCCCTGGACGTCTTCTAAAAGCCATGCATTTTAAAAGAGAGTCCGACGGAAGGTGGTGATGAACTCCAAACTATCTCCTTTTATGAACTTGGTCATAATATGAGGGTAACACTCGTTACCTCATGATGACCTTCTTTTAAACTCAGGAGGGCATTTAAAAAGTCTCATCACTGGTACAGGTAGCAAACTGTGTATCCAACTGCTTAAACCAAAGCTTAAAAAAAAAGTCATTGTGAAGTGGACACGAACGCCTACTTTCTATTCAGTTTCTCCTTCTTTTGGACATTGTACAGATAGCACGTCCACAAGGTTAAAAAAAACAACAAAAAAAACAACAACTTCCCCCTGACTTTCTGATCTTGCTTTAAGGCAATGGAAGGAAGCGTTTACTGGTTCTCCTCTCTCCCTGTTGCACGCTTCACCCTTTACCTCATTTCAAGACTTTCCCCTTGGCTATTTGTGTCAAGGTGGAAGAATTTAGCAAGGATATCTTTATATCCACGTGTCACATTTCACTCAAGCAAAAGCAAGTCAGCCTGATTATGACATAGCAGCTACGTGAGACTACTGTAGACACCTTGTTCTTTTTTTGGACCAACACGTTCTTCTCCCTTCGCTGTTGAGGGCTTGAACAGCAGGAGCACTAATTTAACTGTTTCACCGCAATTTGCCACACTTCCTTATGACTGTTTAGCCACTTGCAGTTGCTTCCCCCTCGTCCCTAGGGACCCGGGGTATAAGGAATGCTAATTAGCTTGACGTCTGATAAAACTTGGTGCCATGCAGAGGTAACAAAAATACCTTGGAGATGGGGGCATCATTAGCACTGAGTTTCACATTAAATATAAATACAGCAATTTGCTAAGTGTCTGCTGCACTTTTTCAATGTAAAAGTTTAATACGCAGTGTCACAAATATCCCAAAATCTCCATGGATATTTTTAAACAGTGTGAACCGCAGTACCACTGGTGTCAATCATCCTTCATGTGACTCGTGGTTCTACGGATCTCGTCAGAAAAGTGGCAGATGGCAGGGCAGCATCAGATGACAGAGCTTCTCAAATTTCACATGTTCCACCAAGTGGGTCGTTGTGGTTTGACCGTGTGAATAATTGAGAATGGAGAGAAAAGTGCCTGACAAAAACCGATATATAGACAATGATACACAATACAGATGCTTTGTGAGGATTATTGAAACATGACACATCGGTAAAAAAGACTTTGCAGATATTCACCCTGATTTGTGCGACAGTCACTCTTCGCTAATTGGATGTAGAGTCACAGAGTTTAGTGCTTTTAATAAATGCCATTTTCACTTCACTTCTCTAGATATCACAATAAATACTGTATTGTGATGGCGTGAAGCCTTCATATGTCCATCTAACTACACCTTAACAGAACAACACCTTTCGAGTGACTGTGTTGAGGTTTTAAGTAACGTAGCATGACTACGGAAGTTGTTCTTCCTTGTCAAATAAGTTATGACAGGGAGGCAATGACAGTCTATTTTGTGTGAATCTAAGTTTGCCCCCCCCCCTCCACACACACACACACACACACACACACTCTCCAAAAAAACACCCCAAAAAATAAAAACAAAACAGACAAAAATCCCTTGTGCTTTAATTTCGCAGAGCTTGTTTTTATTTACTTATGATGATATTTCTTTTTTTGTGTGTGTGAATGCATGGGCTACGGTTTTTGACAAACTGCAGGATATTGATGCAAAACTTTTGTAAACATCACGGATGGACTTAAAAAAGTCCTTCAAGGAGTCAACTTTGAACACAGAAGGAAGTCATCCACACTGTGCCCTGCTCTCAAAATGAACTTCATAAAAATTTGATCAGAGAGGTAGAGATGGCTGCAGGCTTTTTGTATTTGAGGTGCCTGTCAAATGTAATTTCACTTCATTTACAGGCAGCGCTGGAGGTGCATGCAAGGACAGGCAGGGTTGACTGCATCACCTCTGGTTTTCTAATTCCACCTCTGCGGGAATGAGTTGGCTACCATTATTAAGCTGCCTTTGGAACACTTTATTTGCCCTATCGAGACAAAGTTGGTTGGACAATTTCTTGATAAATTCTCTTTGCCTTGTTCATGGTATCCATCTCTAATCATTTTAGTAAGCCACTAAAGCAGCTGATGCATCTTCATGGCATTTATGCAGCACAGCAGTGGACATGCTAACTTTCAATTCTTGTCAAGACTGTCCCTAGTACTAAAACTGGCTGTGTGTGCAGCAAGTCTTTAGCAACCTTTAGCTCTTCAGAGGAAACACACGGAGTTCATTTTTTTTATTTCTTTATTTTGTGGCTGCCAAAAAAACACACTAAAGCAATTCCGCACAGAACAGGCACACGGGAATTCACCAACTAACAGCCCCATCGGTCAACTTTATGTTCAGGATTGATTAATCTCTTTCCAAAGGATCACAATGTATTCATAATTTAGCAGCCAGTTGTTTGCAATTAGCTGCTAATTGGTTTGTCCACAAAACCAATTTCTTTTAGGGTATTTAATGAGTAAAAATGTAGCCTCCCACGGTGGAAACACAAAAAATTCCTGACTGAGTCCTCCTGGATTGAAAAAAAAAAGGAGCTATTTTGTTGATTATTTCCTAGCAGGTCCAGTAGCACTGCCGCACCCCACATGCAGCTGTTTGGGGGTGTTGATGGACGGCAGTGCAAAGAGCACTCACGTAGCGAAGCAGCTTTGGAACACATGCACATCCAGTGTAATCCCAAGGTGAACGTTTCCATTAAGTCATATATCAATGCACACCATGTTCCTGTGCACCAAAAGCGGTCTCAAGGCTAGCAGCTAACTCTCGAGGGGAAGCACGTAATCCAGCAGCTCGCTTTCTGGGGATCTCTTCTAGAACATATTACAGCATATCACTAAAGGATATATTGCCAGGTACGATGCACTCAACCTCTGCCGTGATACCTGTACTGTCATGATGCTGGGATGTCACACATCTGTAACTGTGGATATCTTTCAGCGGCTAGCTGGTTCCGAGGAGTTGACGGTCTGTGGCGAATCACTTCCGGCCATTCACGGTCCAAGGCCAAAGTCTGTGCCACGGCTATAATGATAAGTTAGGGCCAGACGGAAAACTCATTCCTCAGGGTTTAGCCTCACCCTCGCACAGCTGGTAGGAACATTGCACATCCCATGCATGCCACCCTCTGCTCTGGCTTAATAACGAAGCCTGTGGCCAACTGCAGCTTGTGAAGCCGTGAGGCTTTGCAGGTAATCAGCTCCACATGTAGCGCTTCTTTTATCGGCCTGGGATGGGTTGTAATCATTGCGTAATGCTAATGTTCCTATCCACGGCAGCCCCTGGGGATTCACTTTGGTCAGTTGTCTTGCGCCAACCTGTTATTCATCTCCTGTTATGTTAGCTTTGTTTTCTGTGTGCAAGGCGATTAAAAAGAAAAAAATATGTTTCACTTATGTTGCTATCAAAATGTACCTTCCATCCCGATCAGCAGGCATGTTTGTCTTTTGACTATTTCAATGGCATGTATTTTCATTTGCTTCTTACGTCGACAAAGTGTACTGCTATTGCCAAAGTACCAGGTTGATGTGAGTGAGAAAAAACAGGTATCTTGCTGAACACTGCGACTATGAACAAGTATGTTGTTGTTGTTTTAATAAACTGATGGCCTTTCGAATGCAACCTGTCAGCATAATCACACGTGCTTCATGTTATCTACATATGCTGGCATACTTGCAGAAGGTTATGCCTAATTAAGGTGTCTGTGGCAGTGACTTTGCTCTCTGCCTGAAATGGCACACCCATATAAGGCCTCGCGGTGTGCTTGTGTTGTTGCCTCATTTTTATTCCATTTTCCAGGGTCTTACACAGGAGGAAACTTGTGAACAATGAGGAAAAACACTGAACGTACTGCCAGGAATACACCTCTACACTCACCCAGAGGAGTGGCACAGCTATTCCTGCTGCTTGTTTTTCTCTTTAATGTCACAGAAAATATAGGACATGTTCTCCTCAGTTGCGTTTTTTCTTCAGAGTTGCAAGTTCCACGCAATGTTTATTATGAAATTGAAATAGTTAATGCAACTCCTCCAAGTCTGTTTATAAAGCAGCTACTGGGCTTGTGCAATTCTCCCTTTGGGGCGGATTCACAGGGTGTGCAGATACTCAGGCTATGGTACAATTGATGGGAGGTATTTGAGATATTTGAATCTTTATGTTACTTAATGCCTGAGTTCGAAGTTCCCTCAGAAAGTAAAGGCATTGTTGTGAGTTTTTGTACATGCCAGTGTGCTTTATGAAGGACAGGCAGGTTTCCAACTCTAACCAGACATTTGTAAGCCTTGACGCGCTCCACCATCTGAGGTTTGAACAGGATTGATTGATTTTTTTTCCCCCTCCCTCTGGCCATACAGCACAGCTCCTGGGTTTTGGAGATGTTAAATTCCACTTTTTGTAGAACACTGTAACGGTTGATGGGATTTTCGAGATGCTACACTACTGCATGGGTTGTATAACAAGGGCCCAAGACTTCAGTCTACAGGGATAAA
Organism: Nelusetta ayraudi; assembly: GCF_046127955.1. Lineage (NCBI taxonomy): Eukaryota > Metazoa > Chordata > Actinopteri > Tetraodontiformes > Monacanthidae > Nelusetta > Nelusetta ayraudi. The sequence continues at coordinate 4,722,752 of NW_027466092.1, forward strand.
TAGAAAAAAGATGATAGAACAGTAGAATCTATGATTTTAACATGCCACCTGATACATATGATTCAATGAGGAACATGATGTGTGTCAAAGACATCATCATATCATCATTGAGCAGTCAAATGTGTTCACACTTAGAAGGGGTAGAATTGGAAACAGTGATATTAGTATCCTGTTTCTTGTCACAGTAGTACGGGCAGTTATCAGCTGATATCCCTGAGATCTACAAATTTCTAGTTCTGTGTTTTTTTGTATGCCCAATAATAACAAAGAGGGGGAGCGACTGAAGTCCACAGTATCTCCTCACTGTGTGAAACCTGGTATTTCAGCCAGGTTTTAGGAAAAAGGCAATTTTTTTCAGCCAGGTCCTCTTCTAGAAGCTGATATGGCTGAGCCAAGGTGACTCGAGCTGGAGTGAAGAGGTGCCGTGGAAGCACTATTCAGCTGAAGAGGGTAGAAATGTAGAAATGCTCTTTGTATTCATCTCAGAATCTGTCCAGGAAGGAACATTGTATAAAGCAGGTTGAACACATTTAAGGACGATAAAAAAATAAATTGAAATGCCAAACGTTGTTGTTGTTTTTTTTTTTTGCCTTAGACTACTTGGTCCAGTTCCTGTTGAGAGGCAGATTGTGTGACTTTCATAAAGTTGCAGCTGCAGTGCATTCTGGTAGTTGAAGGTTTTCTTCGGCTTTTGCACGAAATACCATTTCTTCCTTCTCTGCAGTCTGAACGGATTGATTCCAAAACTGACTCAACATTTGAATACGTTGGTGACCCAGCATGAATTGCCAGTTATCTTTCTATTATAAATACTCTCAATTCAACATTTAACGCCAAAGTTGTATTGATGTTTTCAAGGAGAATGAACGTGATAAATTATTTTGATAACTTGTAGAAAAAAAAAAGGAAAGCTGGATGTCACTGAGCTCAAACAGCATCACTGAAGCTGCTGAATGTTAAGATGGAGACGATACCTTGGAGAGTGATTTCCACTGGCTTTTGAAAGTCATCAGCCGTCTGTGGCAATGTTAAGCCAACTGACAACAGAGATGCGAGAAGCTGCCCTGACAGGAAGAAACCTGGCTTCCAACAAGATCAAAGCCATCCAACGGCATGTAACTGGGACAGGGACTGAAGTACATTTGATGCCTTCAGCACAGCACAAACAGTCAAGTGTTCAGCATTAAAAGTTCAGAGTTATTGTTCCTCAGAAGATGAAGAAAAAACGAAGTCGTTGAGTTATTAACACAGATTTTGCAAAAGAAGACATTGTATAACTTCTCAGAGCGTTCCTCAGTTCTAGTTTCCACAAACGGGGTCTCGCTCTCAGGATTTCTTTGCCAATCTCCAAAACAGCTTGAAGGAACTCACCTAGGGTCTATTTCACAAAGCGGGCTCAACAAACTTTGAGATCTACTCTGAGATTGCAAACTCTGAGTCACCAGTACCAGAACAGCTGATGTGAGTTAGTTTTAGTTTGGTCAACTCGGAGTAGTTTCACCTGGAGTTAAGCGCAGGCACCACAGCTCTAAAAAGACAGCATCAATAGAGCCCCGATTTGATGAGTCACCATGGCAACGGGGAAGCGTCGGCTGCATGTAGAATTAGACAATGCGCTCTTCACACGAGATTGAAAATGTTTAAAATATACATACATATATATATATATATACGTGTGTGTGTGTGTGTGTGTGTGTGTGTGTGTGTGGAATACAATCCATACAATCCAAACCCTAACTCCGACTCTATCTAACCCTAACTCTAACCCCAAGACTAACTTCAATTGTGACCCCAACCCTAACAGTAACACTAAGACCAATTCTTACACATACTCCAACCCTAACCCTAACCCCAACCATCATTTCTGTCTAAACCATAGAGATGGGTGTGCCATAGTGAAAGTCCCAGTATATCAGCAGTGTGTGAGAAACTCAGTCCTGCCCGTCTGCCACCAACAACCATGTTCACCACATTCAAGTCACTTAAATGCCCTTTCTTCGCCATTCATTCATTTCAAACTTCAACAAGTCATCCTCACCATGTCAACATGCCTAAATGCATGAGGTTCCTGCCATGTTATTGGCAAATTAGCGTTTGTGTTCACATGCAATTTAACATTTGAACTTAAAAAGTGGCTGGTGGCTGGGAAAAACAAAACAAAACAGAGAAAACCCCCCAAAAAATAAGGGGGCTCCAAAGTGGTCTCAAAGGGAATTGGGAGAAGTGTCAGCGCTCTATGTGACATCAAATATTTCATATTCATGTAATATTTTATAGAATAATTTTAAAATAATAGAAAAAAGTAAGTGACTGCAGAGACGCCCTCACTGGAGGGAAACTATTTTTGCCACTCCAGGTACAGCTGTCAAGTCCTTCAATCACTCAGCGCTCAGTGCAGCTTGCCAGGAGTCCCAATGTCACACTGGCAATTTCATTCTGACAAGGCTTTGTTTGTCAGTGTGCCCGGTTGAACATTATGAGCCTGTTCCTGTTAGCGGCCCTTTCTCCTCCTCCCCAACACACACACACACACACACACACACACACACACACACACACACACACACACACACACACACACACACACACACACACACACACACACACAGAGCAGGTAAATGTTGAGAGTTGAAAGCAAAGAGAGCCTTCAACTCCCAAACTCATCCCCATGTGATCGGGCTATAAAAAGAGCAGCATCTGTCAACAATGAACCACCCTTTCCTGCTGTGCGATCTTTGAAAGATCGCTTGGCCTCCTCTTATATACAGCCTTAACTGCTGGGAGCCATAACCTCATTCCTGTGGATAATCTACTTACCTGGGGGGGGTTGAAGATTGGTGGAGCATTAATGAGTTTACAGGGCGCTCATCCAAACCGCAGCATCTGTGTGGCCATTATTGCAATCTAACACGCCCGGTGTCAACAGATTGCTAACTGCGGATTGGCAAAGTTTCTTAGGGAGAGTGATGAAAAGTTTTTTTTTATTTTTTTTTTTTAAAAAAGACCACTTGTTCAATCAGACTCCATAAAGCAGTGGAGGACATAACTTCAAGGATCCTGCTGGCTCATCCGGCAAAGGTCTATGGGTATGTCATTGAAGTGTCAGCCACAAGATTAAAGCCACTAAAAGTGTTAAAGTGATGGACATTGATGATGTGTGACCACTTTCAAGTGGAAAGCAATAGGTTTCCCTATTAATTACTGTAACTATTTATGTTGTGATTGTTATTTGAACTGTGCCAACTTAATTTCTCACTCTCACTCTGGGATTTTTGCTAAAAATCCAATACGTATCTTTACACTCCTAAGACAACACAGCGGTGTATTTTCCACCAGCTGAGAGAGGAAAATGAGCCCCTCCCAGATAGCTGAAGTCACTGACTTTTCACGATGAAAGCGGTTGGTAACGAAATTGAAGGGTTCCAAAGCCTTTAAAGCCGCTCCAAGAGGATTATTTACATTTTAAAGAAAAGGAGACAGAAGGGCGTCACATCTCAACGCAAGAATACGTACATGCACAGCGTTTCTTGCGTCAGCAAGAACACGCGGTGACACATCACTGGCTTCTCTTGCTCCACTGCGTCCTTGCTTGAAGTTGGAAAAAGAACTTTTCTGCTAACCTTGTGACACGCATAAAATCTGATTCAATTATGATGTGGCAACACAACGTTTGCATTTCTTATTATCACACTGCGACGGTTGCATTTGGTGTGAATGCACCATTATTGTTACACTTATTTTGATGACTTACGGTAGTTAGGTTTTTTGTTTCTTCTATTTGTTATTCCGGAACACATCCAATCTATCTACTAAGATTACAGGCAAATTGTTACATATAATCTTATGTGTGATTTGTTTCCTCATATGAGGGATGCCTGATTCTGATCTGCCAGTATCTGATTTCATGTTCTATTGACGTGCTCACACGGTGTAAAATTAAGGAAGAACATTAGACTTGTGTCAGCCAGCTGAGGTTTAATTCACATTTGAAGTTTCTAAATTAAACCGTTTAATAGGATTTTGTATCATGTGTTGCAGAATGTTAGCAACTGACTGGTCACATAAATAGCCTTTACTTTTTAAAGTCCCCAGCGAGAGACACAATGTTCATTAGCACCAGTGCTATTTGCAGCTGCGTCTGCATCTGTTGATTTAGTAATTTTGCAATATTTATTTATTTATTGTTGGGTCTCTTAACAAGAGTTATTATCTCTGGGCTCTCAGCTGCTTAAGAGCTGGATCTTATTTTTTGCCCAGGTCTCGCTTGCTTCATTATTGTATTCTTCCACTATATATTTGTCACCGTTGTTTTTCAATATAAAGATTTTTTTTTTCTTCCTGTCACTGTCGAATGGGTTTTAGCTTGCGACAAAAATACACATTCATCTCTGTGAAGAAAAGCTCTGGAAAGGTTCTCAGTCATCCAACTCGTCATAGTTTTGAGGGTCCAGTTGCCTTAACTTTACCTTCAAGACCAAAATTCAATTGAATGCAGTTGAATGATAAATAAATGTATGCACTCTTTGTGTTGTTGGACTCTTCAAAGAGTAAACAAATTGTTTGTTTTGTACCATTTGGTAGATGGTGGCTTTCTTTCTGCCTGTTAAACTCCAACAAAATTCCCCCTGAGCGTTAATCGTCATCAAAGTCCAGGAGAGTACAGAGCTGCAATGTTAAATCAACATCAACAACCTTCGCTATTTTTCTTTTTTTTTTTTCCCCCTTGAATGATGCTGACGCAGTGTCACCAAATATGACCTCCTGCCACCCTCGGCCCTGTAAAATGAAATAAATAAAATGATGCAGTTGGAATAATAAAGAAGTGGGAAGAGTCTCTCACGTCCCTTCAGGCTAAAAATGTTCATTAAGCTCCACTCCAAGTTTCTCCAGTTTAGGCACAGAGCCAAGGGTAACAGGAACTCCTGTCCCCTGGGTCGAATGAGCGCGCTCCTATAAAATGGCCTGATTAACAATTTGAAGGCCCGGAAATGCTGACGTGCGCCCGCAAAGCCTTTCTTCTGCGGATGGAAAAAGACGCCTCGCGCTGTATTTTGTTACCCTCGCCTTAAAGTCTCGAACATTTATCTTGTTTTAGTCGCACAAATAAGAGGGAGGGACAAATAATTGATCATAATCAGTATCGCACCTGTCACACTGTCTTTGGTAAAAGGTATAGCAGCTTAATTTTCATGATACTGATGTACCATGAAAATGCAAGATCCTATGATGTTGTTGTTTGTGCTGTTTGTGCAAAACAATAAAATAATATCTTATCATACTATGTTTGAGCATCATCTTGCCACCTTATAGTATATTTTTTCTTCTTTATCACTTGCACTTGCTTCAAAGATTACACAGGCAGTTTATTGTCATTTACATGTATGCCTCTTGCTTCCCTTTAGCCAGTGAGGTGTCTGTGCTGATGTCTCTCTTAGTGTTGTTGACTCTTATTCAAACAATCATGATATGAATGCCTCAATTTGTGCGTGCAGAAAATAATGTCACAGGTCGCCACTTGCCTGTAGTAGGTAAAGAGACCTCAGACTTTAAGTAAGCTTTAACACACAGTGTTAGAATTCATACCGGCACCTTTTTTTTTTCTGCACCGAATCTTGTCCTGGTTTTGGACCTCTTCCAGCTCTTTGTATTTTGATTCTGCACTACGTCTTAAGTCTCTGTTACTTCCCCCTCTCATCTCCCCTCCTTTCTTCCTCCATTTGTCTTTCACGCTGTTCTCTGCTGGACAGTCCATGCGTCAGGTTATTTTATGGGGTTAAAAGGTCCGCGCAATGGGATCTGGTCTGCGTACAGATCATCTGTCTTCTTGGCCATTTCTCACGATTGCCCTTGTGGAGGCCCCTTAATGTCGAAAACACCAAAGTGTGAGGAAGAGGAAGAGCATTTGTTTGTTCACACCCGCCTTCCTCCTTGTGGCATCTGGTGGGTCCTGTGGCGGCACAGAGGAGGAGGAGAAGAGAGGCCAAACCCTGGAGCTTTCCTGTTTCCATTCAGAAGCCCACTCAAAGCTACTCTAACCCCCCCCCCCCAATCACTGTACTGTGACTGGTGTCCTATTTCACAACACCGACTGCTTGGTGTTGTGATATTGATAAACTTTGAACTTCTTGGCCATAGGAATTGCTGTTTAAACTGGTAGGTCTGCCTGGTTCAAAAGATTAAACAGATAACCCTTAAATTAAGTAAAGTGTTTGCTGTGCAGAAACATTTCAATGCAACACTTTACTGTCCCAAAACACGGATTTATGGCTGCACCCTTTTTCAGAACATTGAAATCTGGTTAAATTATGACTCATAGGACCCACCCATCAATAAGCATATCCTCTTGGTCCACCCCTGAAGATCCAGTCAAAAAACTGATAGAATATTTCAATTTTTTTGTTGCAGAAGACCCCTTTTTTTTTTTCAAGGCTTTTGAGTGGTAAAAGTGAAATACGTGAGATAATGGCAGCTGGTGTCCAAACTGGAAACGAAAGTCAGATGCATTGTAATGATGTGATTCCATGTGCTCATCAACACGTCCTCTAATCTAATGCTTACTGATGGCAACCGCACCAGCTTCTCTCTATTTCAAATGTGGATACAATTCTCCTCTCATTTTTAGCTAAAAGTGCTGATTTTTAATTATAAAGTATACACATTTTCCCATTGTGAAATGCTGTTTGATTTAATTGGTCAACAGTGACTTGAATCATTCTCCACAGTGGAAGCCAAATCTGTATGCAGGTTGTTGAAAAGGTCCAGTGTGTGATGATGATTTTATATTGGTAAAAGCTTCCTGTAAATACATTAATAAAAGTGTATACTTCTGTACTATTTCCTACCCTTAGAGCAGTTCTCATATACATATATAAGAACACACATAAAGCAATGGTCTTGCTCCTAGTTAGTTTCCATCTTGCACTACTATTTTTTGAGGAAGCCCACCTGACAGCGGCCTAAATACGAAAGGCACTGTCAGGCAGACTTCCATAAAATTTTTACACAGCTTTCAGGCTCTGGAAAACATTTCAGAACTGTGACCACACAAATCAGATATTGGTGGCTCCGACAAAGTCCAATGCCAGGCTCAAATGACAACTGGTATTATCCATTTAGAGCCGTCATGGTAGACCAGACTGAAATTCTCTCCTTTAGCACCACAAACCCTTCTGCAGAAGTGCAGAAATGTTCCTTTGACGGATGATTTGGTTCCATGTTTCCGTTAAATCTCCTACATATATTTGGCCACTTCCAACGTCCATTTATCCACTCATCTCTCTAGCTTTCACCTTCTATCTGGCCTGTCTGTCAAGAGCCGGCCCATCTCACCGTCTAATGATGTCATGACACCTCACTGTTAGCCTGGCGCTGCTTGACTCTGTTTTACCGTCTCTCAGCTGCCATTGCAGATCTCCCTCCTCATCCACAGTCATCACCTGTCTTCCCTGTTTCAATCTGTTTTCCTCCATCCATTATCCTTTTCTATTATCTTCCCTGCGGACTCATCAGTCTCCGCCACTGAAATGTTTCTTGGCTGCCACTCACGGTTCTCAGCCATGGTTAAAAACCTCGCTGTAAAGCCATGCAGAGCTTCAAACTTTTCCATAAACATTTGTCCTGACGTGATTCTTCTCTCACATATGAGAAATAAATAGGAAGAAATACTTTCTGGTTGAGAAATGGCCTATAATGTGGCACGCCACACATTTACTTATTCCTGTTTGGATTTGTGTTTTAGAATGTCAGCAAGAAAGAAATTTGCGTGCAACATTTTCTTAAAGTGATTCTGACGCACGGTAGAGTAAAAGAAAAACACTATCCTTATCCCCCCCTCCACACACACACACACACACACACACACACACACACACACACACACACACACACACACACACACACACACACACACACACACACACACACACACACACACACACACGCGCATTCATTATCTTTTCCAATATATCAGTCAAAGTTCTGCATGTCTTTCTGCGGCTGTAAACCAACATTGGAAAACTCAACACAGTTGCTGTAGCATTCCAATGTAATGGCAGCGTCAGTGCTTTCGCCTCAGTGATGCTGCTGGTCGTCGTTTGGCTCTACAACAGAGACAACAGTAGCCAGGAAGTCGGGTATTAATTGATTTAAACAGCGACTCACATATGGATAAGACATATACGACACAGCCACTGAACCTGATTATGCACAAGACGTTGGGGGGGGGCTGAGACAATGTGGCGTACATATTCTCTGTGTTATAGCTCCTGCACCTGCAGTCCCCAATGCTGTTGCAACAATAATAAAGACCAATAGCTTGGCTAACTAAATGGGCTCTCTGAGCAGCCCCATGCATACATTATTCCTGAGTGCATCCTGCGATGCAGCACTATCCCTCATCCCTTAGGCCTCAAAGATTTCTAATTACACCTGATACAGCAGAGCAAGGTCTAAACTCTTCGTGCCAACCTTATTAATGGGTCCAGGTGATGGATCACTTGATTCATGTATTTGCTGGCTTAAGGTGACAGGGGAAAAGGGCAGCGCTGTATTTGTCCACGCTCTGTGTGCTGTTTAAACAACATGTTTTTGCTGTTGTAGATAGCTGCCAGGGTGAATAATGAACGCGTGTGAGAGGGCGGAGGTAAGAGAACAGTCGCCGACAATCAAAAAGGTTGTGAGCAAGTCACCTTTGGCCTTTCCAGAGATATTTTTGTTCCGTTGTCTTCCTTTTTTGTTATTTCTGTCTGCTTGAAATGATGCATATTTCATAATAACCACTGATACTCCCCTGGTCAGGTCACACTTGTGAAATTAATCTCAGTGGGTATTATTACATGTGTTTTCCAGTGTGTGTTTACGAAAGGTGCTCAGACTCAAACAAGGGAAACAGGAAAAATTAATTCAATAAAATAAAACAAGCGTCTTGCCAAATTTAAATCTGCTTATGTGAGCACTTTCATTTAGTTTTTCATTTCTACGGTTTCCACAATCCGTCTCTTTTTATGGGCAAAAGACAATGCCGGGTATGAGAGTGTTTCAGTTTTGAAAAATGACAGAAAAGGGACTGGTAGCAAAAGATTTACATACACGCTGCAAAGTGCCTCCAGTTTTGGGACTGTAGGGCATTTTCATGCTGAAAAAGAAGAACGCTGGGAATGAAGAACACTGTTTTCACTTCACTTCCGCCTTTGGCAAGAGTTCAGTTTGGAATCTAGATACATGTAGCGGCTCTTCATGGAGCTTGAGTCGCCTCCTGCCTCGTAGGAACTGTTGATCGCTACCTTCTGGATAAGTAGCTGTGGTAGATTTGATTGGACCACTTAAATTTAATCCAATCGGCTCTCAAGATATGAGTGCCTTTACATTTGGGGCCAATTCCAATTCCTCCCTTAACTCCTCAATCTCAACCCTCGCCCTTAAGCCTCAATCTTTGGCCCTCAATCTTGGCCCTCAAAAATAAGTGTAAGGGCTTAGAAATGGGACACCCCTTAAGTGCAGTTATGTCTTCAGACTGTGCGGGGAGGCCTTACGCCAAAGCTACGTCCAGTCTGTCAAGAAGACGACAACGACGAAGAAGAAGGAGAAAAAGAAAAAGACGGCGAAAAAGGAAGAAGTCCTCCTTCGCTACACAACGATGTACACAAGTAATGTGAAGCCAGGACCGCCGGTCCGGTTGACAAACCTCATAAAGTAAAAAAAAAAAAAATGTTACGCAACAACGATGTCAATAATTCCATAAAAAAAGTCTTAAACTAAGACAATATAATGGTTTCATAATATTTATATCTTTATTAACTAAGAAAATACTTCCATTTGTAGCTCGCTTTTACATCGCAATCTTTTTCGAAGATGTCTTGGCGAAAATACGCAATGCCTTCTGGGTAGCCCTTACTGCCAAGGGTGGTGCCGGAGAATCTCAATATTGAGGGCGATACAGCCCTTAAACTCGTCCCTCAACTTGACGTTCTTAGAACCGGGACAGCACTTGCACCTCGCGGGAGCGCGCATTTTTGAGATTGAGGGTTGAGATTGAGGGTTAAGGGAGGAATTGGAATTCACCCTTGGACTTGCAAGTTAAAACTGAAAAACGATTGAGCAAACGTTTCGTCTGGTGTGCCGGTGCCTCATTTTATTCTGTTTCTGTGCTGCTGTCGAGAGCAATAAGAATTCCACAGCGGAGTTGTCGAGCTTAATAAAGGAAAATGCTGTGTGGTGGAATTTTATTTCAAACTGGTATTTTGTGGGGGCCTTGTGTTTAAATCGTTTATAATAGAGCAACTTTGCAAACACCCTAATGGAGAAGTCAGGAACTGAAATAGCATTTCTGGGATTTAAACTCCAGATGCTGATTGAGCCAAACGGTTTCCTTCTCTCCCCTCTGGAGTTTGCAAAAAGTCTGGAGCTGTGTCTTGTGGTTTTAGCAAGGTCCCCACGTTTCATCTCAGCAACTTCTCACTGTTGCCCTACACGGTGGCGTATCAGATGTGCAGCTCACCTTCCAAGTGTCTGGCAACAATTCAGGGAAGTCCCTTCCCTCTTCCTTTCTCCACGCGGCAAGTTGCGTTAGAACAGTGTGGAATAGCATGATTATCTTCCCCCGGAGCCCTGATCTAAATATCATCCCATTGCTTGCAGAATTCAATCATCTGTGTCCCTTCTGTTTTGATCAAAGACTGTGCACTTCCCTTCACCTGGCTACAGGATTACAGCTGCAACGTGTGATTTGCCCTTTGGAGCATTTTGCTGCTGTTCCAGATTACCTGCCCAGATTAATTTGGGGTCTTCAAAGATCCAATCTCTCCCCAACTGATCTTCCCAAAATGCGCTGCTGCTGCTTGATTCATATCCCAGATCTGATATTAAGGATGAAATCTTGACAGTTATGCATTGGACTGGAAATAGAGTATGTTGGTGTGTGGGACCGAAAATGATAAATTCTTTGAATCCATGTTGTCTACGTTTCCTGAGCCATTGCTGTCCACAAAAAACTGTTCTTATGGGGACTTTTAAATTCCCAGGAAGTATAATTTTGTCCTGTATCCTGTCGTTATATAAATGATTGCCCTTAACATATTTATGATGCATACTGTTCTGTTTATCACAGATGTCACACCAGTTTCAGTTTATCGTTTTTCTCCCTGCAAATTTCTTCTGGCAAAAGATGTTCTGATGTTAATTCCTGTTTTCTGATGTCTTGCTTGATCGCACATCTTTCTTAAAGCAGCTGTGATGTCAGGGTAAAGTGGCAAATTAGGCTGAATTCAGCACAGCATTAAAAAAAAAAAAAAAAACTCACTTAATGAAATACCATGGTCAAAGAAAAGGTGGAGTGTGGCATTTCTTTCATGTCCCTGCACTGAAAGCCTGAAGCAGGGAGTTGACTGGACTTCCAATGACCCCTGATTATTCTTTTGTAATCACGGAAAACCCAGGCATAAACTGAAATGATGGATATCATGTCTCTACAACTTTAATAAAATCAAACCTTCCACATTATCATTATGTCTGCCTGGTAAATAATCATAATATACTTTATTTTTTTCTTATTCTTGCCCTGAGCTTAAAGGTACTGCTGCTGTAAACTACATTCATTATAATGTAATCTCAACATCACGTTGCCAGTCCACAGTCATTAATTGTTTCCTCTAAGGAAACAATAAATACAAGCCAGAGGCCATAATTATATTATATTTGAGAAGTTTTGACTTTTCTTTTACGGTGATAAATATGTATTAACCCAATCTGAGCCTTGAGCTTGAAACAATTCACTCAGATTGACAAAAAAAGGTCACCATGTAAACACACCTGCTGAATAAACAGCAGCTTGAATTCATTTTCTGGGATGCGGCATACTTCACATGTAGAAATCCTTTATGTTTTTTCACACGCTACTATGATGAAAGATAAGGCCATAGAGTCAAATGAGGCTAACGTCCAGACATCCTGTTGATCTTATCGGATTTTCACAAGACCCACACGAGTGATTTACTGCACCAGGACATCCTGAGAAGATCAAGCAAGTGGTAATATGGCAGAGATTAGAGTAATCAGGGAAAGGTTTGTTTCCATGGACACCAGGACGACACCCCATTAGTGGTTACGACTGTAACTTCAACATGTTGCGTGCAGCTTGTTGTTATTCCTGCTCACCTCTGCAACAAAGAAAAGCTAAACGTCCCAGGGGGACATTGCAGTGCATAACACGAGCAGGGAGAGAAAGACATGACAGATGGCAAATAGTGAGAGTGTAAAAAACCCCACAAAAAAAAACATGAAATGAAATGTGAGAAGACTTGTGCAGACACTGAAGAGGGAGAGAGGCAACACAGGATTGTGTGAATAATGCAGCATCCTCACTTAGAGCCTTCTCTCTTCCCTGATCAAACAGGCTCCTGGTGCCAGGAAAAGTCTGGGTTGTGATGAAGGCAGAGCGACCTGATCCTGGCTAGCACAACCCACTTCATTAACAGAAACCTTTTTTCATCACCATAAATAATGAATCTGGACAAGAATTCAGTGAGACTTCAAATATTCAGCCGCCTAATGCCAGTCGTGGGATATCCGCAACTTGTGCCACGCCCAAAACTGTTCTCTCACTCCCCATTCACTACTCAGGGCCAGTTGCGCAGAGAATGGACCGTGGCCACAAAAAAAAAAAACCAAAAAAACAAATATCCCCCCCCCCCCAATGACATGCAGGTGCAAACACCCCCACAAATTTGGCACCTGAGTCATTGGCACAAATTGTGATCTCACGGAAAAAAAAAAAGCAAAAGCAAAAAATGGAGCTGGCTGCCCAGCATAGAGGTATGCATCAAAATTACACACAAAAAAAAACCTTGTTCAAAGTGAGAGGAAAAAACATGGGATGTGACAGACAGTGCCAGTGATACTGCTGTCATGACTGAAAGGAAGTCCAGCTGTGACAGGAGAGGAGAGGGAGCGGTTTCGTACACAGCACTAGTGTCGCTGGGGTACGTTGCAGTTGGGGTAAGGACAGTGCTGCATCTTATTGCGCCTTTCTTTACTAACATAGTTAAGTGCATAATAATGCTGTAATGAAGTGACAAATCCAACACTTTATATGGCCTCCTCAGGCAGAGGCTGAAGAGAACAATAATTACATGGCGTGGTGCCATATGCTAAAGCCTTGAATTACTGTCAAACGTTTGCCTTCGTCAGCATGACGAGGAAGGAGCTGTGTTTCCAACCTCCTACACTCCTCAGATCATCCTACATGTGATGTTGCTCATGCTGCTAAAACCACTGATTTGTAACAGGAAAATGATCAATTTAATTTCAACAATGACGAAACACTAATTTTTCTCTCTATTTTAACCAGAATAGAATTAACTCCTCATGCAAAACTGTGCAAAATCACAATATACTCAGAAAATCTTTTGAATACAGTTTAGCCTCATATAATTTTCCTATATACCCTGTATATACAAACACAGTTAGTATCAACATGCCTCACAAGTGTGACATGTTGTCTTCAATATTCTTTGCAGTTAGCTAGCTGGTAGTTGCAGGAATGAGTCAATTAATGAGTTCACAGAGCCAAGAACAAGAACAAGAACAACGACCTTTCAGGACTTGCACGTCACTAATTACAATTTTCATTTTTTCAATGAAAGGCAGGAAGAAGCTACATTCTTGCTGGCAGTGGTCAGCGCTGCCGCGTCACAGCAAGAAGGTTGTGGGTTCGATTCCAGGCCTGGGACCTCTCTGTGTGGATTTTTCATTGTTTTCCCTCCCACAGTCCAAATACAGGCATGTGAGGTGAATTGAAAACTCTAAATTGTCCCAAGGTGTGTATGTGAGTCCAATTGGTTGTTTGTCTCCAGGTGGCCCTGCGATGAACTGGCGACTTGTCCAGGGATGAACCCATCCTTTCTCGAAACTCTCAACTTTCAAAACACTTGCTCTGCTCTGGGATGCACACCAGGCTGAATATCCTTTCCTGAAGAAAACAAACAAACAAAAAAATCTCCACGTTGCAGAGGAATTGCAGGGCGTGCCTCGCCAGGGGCCATTAAAACACGGAGGATAAGGCACGTCCAGGGAGGCACGGAAAGCTGAGGCTGATGGATTGATAAGATGGCGAGAAATCCCCACAATCTCAGTGACGTCAGTGTTTAGACAGTTGACACAACTGTTGTAAAACACGTCCGTGGTTATTCCTAAATGACCCATGTTGACGATGTCAGTGTCAGTGTTTTGTACTATTTTTTTTCTCCACGACGGCAGAAATGAATTATGTTCTCATTTTGTCTCTCATCTCAAAGTGATGATGAGTGATGTTTCAGACAATGTTCAAACTGAATACAAAACCCAAAATCAAAGCAGAAGCGCAGTGTAATCAGTGTTGGAAAGCTGTGTCCCACTTGGTTGCGTGGCTCTGCATGTTATTTACAGCCGGGATTATCAGGGCACTACATCACCATTAAATTAAGTCAAATTATGGAAGTGTGGTTGGAGTGAAGGACGACGCCGCAGAAGAAAATGAGTTTTTCCAAGAGTTAAAGGATTTGAGTGGACATTGTTTGCAGCAGGAAATCATTACAAACTTGAATGACTGCAAAATGACAACATTAACACTCCACAATGCTATTACTTTTGTGCAATAGGTTCAAATAACACTAACACCATGATTTAAAAAAAAACAAAAAAACATGTTTTCCTCCGGAGATGCGTCAGGATTTCTCTTGGCCCGTCATCCGTGGAAACACTGCATCCTGAATGTTTGCTGTGAGGCGACCTGCCAGTGTTGCTATTGCCTTAAAAGCCATATAGCTCTTCTCACAAGGTCGCCATCACAAGACGTCGGCCGCAACAAGGGAAATTGATGGCGCCAGCGTTGTGTTCTCTGTTGTTACGTGCCGCAACGATATTTCAAGCCGACTGACAGGACTTGCGGAGAGAATCTCCTGTTGAACAAATTCCCTTTCAAGGTTTAAAAGAAGCACAAAATGAAAAAGAAAAACAGGAGGAGAGGAAAACTACACCTTTATGTTCAACAGCGTCCACACTGACAGATATCAATGCAACCAGGATGGAGGCAAAACTAAAATCAGCAGGACTGGAGAATGTTTAAAGGTGTGCCGTGGACTTCCACAGATAAACAACACGCTGATCTTCATTGTCTTGTGTTCCCAGTATCCCCTCCCCCGCCCAATCCCAACCATCCACTCCAAGCACTTTCCACACAGGGTCTTCAGGTTGTGTGCAGGTGCCAGACACTATGGTACTGGGTCAGGGGATAAGTATTTACAAGCTTGTGCGCAGTCGGACAGGACTATAAAGACGCACAGCTGTCGTGGGCCACTCACATCGAAAAACACAAACAGATCTTCTATATTCCCTCCCTCTTGATCGCTCAAGCCACGCTCACGCTTCGGCACATTGACTGTTTCAGTTATTCTGCAGACTCCATCCATCCGTTTTTATCGGCCCTGACAGTGAATCAATGTTCCACCCTTTTTTGTTTATTTGTTTGTTATGTTTTTTCTGGATAGAAGCTGAACAAATGCCAAATTCCTGTGTTTAGCATTGAGAGAAAATGTACTGCAGCCTAACTGGTGAAAACAGCAAAGTTTTAAGCGAACACAGTGGCACTAAAACAATGTGAAATGCTCCAGGGCATGAAACGGGTGGGTTGGCCTCCTTTTCTTTTCTTTTTTCTAAGGAAGGCTTCACTTCACCTAAGCCGTTACGCCTCCAAGCACACCCTTCCAAAAAAAAAAAAAAAAAAAAAGGAAATAAAATAAAGTTCTGGGAATCCTCTCCGAGAGCAACACACTTTTTCCAGCAAGACTTATTATGGACTCTTTAAAAAGTCTAAGAGTGATAACTTGAGGAATGTCGGTAGATGTAGAATATAGAATAATCTTCATCAAGATACGAAACAAAAGCAAAATGATTGAAAGGGCCCTGCCTGCTCTGCAAATATGCTTTGATTGGTATTTAGGCAATTCCACTGCTTTCAGTGCTGTTTATACATCATCCTTTTAATGTAGAAATTACCATCTACATCTGATAGAACTGGCAACCCAGCAGCCCCCACTGTCATCTCATTAGAGCAGCCTTTCTTTAGAGCTCATCCTCTCTTCTATCATCCAGCTCTGCGCTTTTTCTGGCGCTCCAGCTCCTTATTTGCAAATAAGCTGCCTTTTATGGAAGCCACTGAAACTTTAATGCAGACTAGAAATCTGTCTCGTTGTTGGCAAGATGGGTCAGGAATTTTAGAGAAGTCATTCAGCAGCCTCACAAGGTTATAAATTTTAATATCTCTGTCAGAAAACTGAAAGGTTCTCTTCTGAACTGCTTCAGTGCGGGTGACTGTTTCACTGGCTATATCGTTTACTTACCAAGTCCTTTAATATTCACAAAACCATTTAAAAGGTGGGAAATTTGCCCTGTGTCTTTGGCCAGAGGGCACCTGCAGGAGACATTGGTGCAGTCTTATCCTGTGATTGTGTGCAGTGACGCAGGTAAACTGGCAAGCACAGGAGGGAATGAGCAGTGCAGGTCAGCACTGCTGCAACACTGCAGAAGGGAAATTATGTCATATTCCAAAATGTATATATATTTTTTAATTTAGACAAAGTTATTTTGCTAATGATAAAAAAAAAAATAGAAATGTCCAGGGGCAACATGGTTGGCACTGTCAATCCTATGGGTGGAGTTTGCATGTTGTCCCTATGTGTGTGTGAGTGGGTGGGTTCTCTCCAGGTAGGCCAACTTCCTCCCACACTCCAAAAACACAGACACGAGGCAAGTTGGAACTTTTAATAAGATAAGATATATTTAAGATATGAACACTTGTCTTTCTGTGTGGCCCTGCGATAACCTGCCGACTTGTCTGTGGTGTAACCTCACCTTTGCCTGAACTCCTCCTGCTTTCTCCTGTGAGACAGCGACAGGAGAAAGCAGAGAAAGAAAATGAGTGAATGAATGAATGAAGCTCGGTCCAGTGTTTCTGTTAATGGCTGTGCTAAAATGTAATGTCAGTGCCAGTGTCATTTTATCACTGTAGTCATTGACTGCACTTCCTCTTGGCCAAAGACGCAACATTTTGTTCAGCAACACAGGCGCTTCCCTGGTGAAAATTGCAACACGTAACAGGGCTGCGCCGTTTCAAAATCATTTATTTGTAGTTTTCCAAATAGGCCTGTTGGTGCGAGATAAAACATGAGCAGAATAAAGTTGTGCTATTGATTGAAAATCAACATAAAACTATTTAAAAAAAAACACTTGAACTCAAGGATAGTTGCAGAAATACATAAAAGGCCAGAATTGGAACACTAGAGTTCAGTGTGAACTTCCTGGCTTCGGCTTGCTGTGCTTGGTGGAAGAGATTTGAGATCCTTTGGGTATTTAGTGATGCTTGGGCACACTGAAAACTTGAGTGTAACTCATTGACTCAACCCATGTTTTGAATTATTTTTAGTTATTAGAAAAGTAGGTTGCACCGGAATGGAGCTGGTACATAGTGTAAAATGTTTACTTGAGGGTTATGGCCAAGAGAAGTTTCTGAATTTGATTGAATTTCACAGTAAATATTTGGAATGGGAATCCTTGAGAACTAATTTTGGAAGGCGACTGGGGAATTTCAAGCCATTGGGATTCCTTTACTGCTGATTGGTAGAATCTGCAACAGTGCAGTCCTTCATATTGACACGAAGAGCAACACTCTGTACTGGGCTCAATGTTCGAAAGAGTTTGAGAGAATTTGGACTCAGAGTCAGAATAAATGCATTCAGTGAAGTTGTTCTTGCTCCTTTAAATGAGGATGTACTGTCCAGGTTTGATCAAACTGATCTCACCGCAGCATGAAAGTTGCAGCAGCTATAGCTTGTGATCTTTGTCATAACCACTCCCTAGAGGAGCTTCTTACACCTCATTGAGCTCTAGAGATGCAATTTGGGTGCAAAAGTCTCATTTTTGCTTCAAATAATTTCAACAGGAGGTCTTCAAGATGCATCTGCAATCACTTGAGAGCGTGAAATCACAGCAATCCAGCTGCCTCGCATGCTTCACAAACAGTGCGTTACAGGTGAATGAGAAGTGCAGATGCGCAGGAAAGTGGTGTCAGTAAGTTCACAGAAGCCAACATCTCATCCATCTCTGAGGTGTATAGGTAAATAAATCAAGTGCAGCTCTTTTTAAAAACATTTAAACATTTTCAAGCCAGAGAAGGAAAAGTCTGTCTCTATCCGAAACCTTCGGTCTCTCCACTTCCTGCCAGGAAGCTGCTTCTCTTCTGGTTCCAGCTCCGTCTGGGATTGTGGGCAATGAACAATCGTGACGTATTGGTCCCTTTAAAAATTATTTGAACTCTAGTGAAGGGGTCGAGTGAGGGGCACCATAAAGCAGTAGGTCATAAGCAATACATTAACATGCATCAAATCATCCGACGGAACCCGTGTTTCATCAGCTGAAGACTTTTCTGAGTGAAGGTCGGGGCACTGAAGTGAAACCTCCAAACAATGAAGAGCCACTCCATCAACCACAACATCTATATAATCTTGGTCAACAGCAGGGAAGCTTGAGTGGAGGGTTTTATCGATCACGCCGTGGCCTCGTCCCAGACAGAGAAGCTTACTGTTATTGCAGACAAAGCTTCCCGTCCCCTATGAGAGGGAAATAACAATGGTCGTATAAACATTCCACAAAATAACCCCCAGCCAACGTAACCTCTCAGAAATTTGGCCAGAGGATCATTAAGTCTTTCACAATGGGGTGAAAGAGATTGAGTTAGTGCCGTCAGTGGAGGACCTTCGGAGTCGTGACCTCTGCTTGCTTCTGCCAAGGCAGCTTCCAGCCCAGAGCCGAGCAGAGACGGAGGCTGCCAGGGGGGGGAGCATGTTCTCAGACTGACATTGACACCGTGACGTCCCTTGAGTGGGAATTCAAACAATTTCACATCGGAAGTCACTGATCATGATCAGTGAGCTGATGACCATCCAGTGGTCAAACTTCTACGGAAAAGATTTGCAGATGGCTACATCTTGGCTGCACGACTGTATAAACATCCAACCGAGAACTTTGTAGTGCAGCCGTTTATTTCACGCTTGCATGCTTCTATGAAGTATATTTGACTCTGAAATCAGGATTTATTGCGATGTGCTCAAGACTGAGAGCTCCTGATATAACTTAATCAAGGTCGCAAAACTTTAAAGGAAACTGTTTAAACACACTCCGAGTAATGTTGCAGTTCAGGGAGGGAATGATTTGTCTTTTGGGAGCTCTTTTCCACTTGCACATCCAGGCTGTATAGTTGTAATGCGCACACGTTATTTTTCATCTTGGGTGTGGTAGAGCAGCCTCGCACAATTCATTATCTCCAAAACTGCACTGATGACCCCAAGAGCAGCACATTTATACTTCTGTTTACAGTCACCTTCAAAAGCCCTTGGTTTTACCTGAAATTAATGTTTTTTTTGTACCTTCTACATGTCTGAAGGACAGGAAGTTAAGGACAAAGACAAGGCAGCAGGGTAGAAGGAATATCTGGCAGATTTTTTTAAAGGATGAGGTTGTAATTTCTCCAGAGTTCACTGACATATACAGGCACCGAGAGACAGGTATTACTGTTCGGAAACATAAGAAAGGGATTTTTCTTGCAAAGTATGGGACCTTTAATTGTTCTTGCTTGAAAACATCAAAAGTTTTGATGTGAGGTGATAAAAGTGTTAGTTTCAGTCACAGGCAATGGTTCCGTATTTCAGCCTTTTCGCCCAAAAAAGAAAGTGGAAATTCAGAAGTTTTCACTGGGAAAGGAAAGAAAACGATCTGCTGCCCATTCACTCGTCTCGGTCTCAGTTAGGAAGCAGGGAAACAAGCAGTATACTGAATACCCTGCGTCTCTTGTGATGGCTGTGCCACTCAGTAACGAGGACATCATGGTGTGCTGATTCTAGAAAGTCAATGCAAGATAGCACACTATCAGAGAAGCCCCTTTGTGTCATCAGCAAAAGACTCCCATGGTTGCAGGTTGTGTAACTCCTGCGCAAACAAGACTCACGATGGACAATCCTAGATTGATATATAAGATAAGGGACCTATTCTTCAACCGCAGCCTGTTAACTCACCCTCACAGCGCTTCGCTGACCGCAGTGGAGACTTTCCCTCACAAATGGCAAAGCATCCCCATCCGCAAACATGAGCGAGAGCCATTCCAGAGAACAACTCCAGACAGAAATGAACAATTATGCAGCGTTTTTTTTTTTTTGTTTCTGGATCAGCAACCATGTTGTCAGGAGCCAACACCAACAGTTTCTTGGCGTCATGGAAGTTTATGTTGCGGCCGCCAGCACTGGAATGCTCTGGATTAGATGACTACAAAATTAATTAATTAATTAATTCATTCATTCATTTATTCATCTTCTATACCCGCTTATTCCTATTGAGGGTCACAGGGGTCTGATGGAGCCTATCCCAGCAGGTGTACCCTGCAAAGGCAGGGTACATCCTGGACAAGTCGCCAGTTCATTGCAGGGCTAATTAATTAATTAATTAATTACTAAAAATAAAGAAAAAAAAATAAAGAAATACATAATAATAACAATAATAATAATAATAATAATAATAATAATAATAATAATAATAATAATAATAATGATAGCAATTCTTGGGTCTTTAATTTTCTTCTCAGACTAAAAAAAAAAAACGGAATGAAAAACAAACCTAGAGACCTGAAGAACACAGCAACCCCGTAGTAATTTGTCACCCTGTTTACAGTCAGCCGGGGGTTGTCTGACGCTTTGTTGGAACCACTTTGCTCTTTCCTGACTTCATATCTGACAAGCTGTAGACAACTTGCCCTGAGAGCACAATCAACACTCATCTCATCACTTCCTGGTTACGGAGTCATTTTGGCCTGTTGCTGTTACTGTTTTTCAGTTGCCCTGAAAAATGTCTTTAAAAAAAAAGGCTTTGTTATTGGTTTGTTATTACTTTAAATAATTACGTCTTCCCCTTATCTGACTAGGAAAGGAACATGGTGACCTCAGTACGAAACTGTATCCAATAAATGGCTCTGTTTTATGAACATGCTCAGGGGGTCATTGTTTATCTCCGGCATATATTGGCACACATTGTTGCAATACTTTAAATATGTGTTGTCATTAAAAGTGAAGAGCCTCTGGCTTTTGGTTTCCATCGAGGTTCTATTATATTGAACATATTTACTTTCCATGGATAAAAACTGCCACTGAGGCAAATAATAAAAAAAAGAAATCTCTGTTTTCACTCCAGCTCCACATTTCCTCAGGATTTCCATTATCTGCAAGGGTGATTTTTTTTTTTAAGCTCAAAGCTCCCATATGCCCTTACAGCTGCGCTTAACGTTAAACCTCAAGCCCAAAAGTAGCTCTCTCTCTCTCTCTCTCTCTCTCTCCCTCTCTCTCTCTGTCGAAAACATGTTCACCTTCAATGATTTAATGTTACGAGTCTTTTCAAAAAAATCTGCTCTCGGTAGTAAAACATGTAACATGGATAATTTAAACAGGGCAGAGAAGCTGTGAAATATATAATTAGGTTTTTACGAGTGAAAAGTTTCTTTTTCCCAGAGAAGGGCTGATAGAAGAGAAGCAGCTGTGATCCAGCACATCAAAGAAAACTAATCTGAGACTGGAAACGAATCAGATTTTGTACATATTAACAAATTATTTTTTATCTATCAGCAAAATCTCGCCCAGAAAATTTGATTATAGTCATATTGTTGCAGCCAACGGTGAGGCCATTTCATCTCAGTGGCTGTGAACTCACAGCAGACCCGTGTCAAAGCCGTCCTCACCCTCACTTTGCGATGATGGACTCCTTGCTTTGAAAATGGGATTGGTCCCATTTGCAGGTTGACATGATTTCGATAGCTGTTCAACCTGACGTTTCCCCAGGCACATAAAGCGTGTGCAGGCAGGATATTTTGTCAGCCAGCAATCTTGATATTAAATGATTGCTTGCACCCTGGTTTGCGTGTATAGTAAAGGAACTTTAAAAGGAAGTCATATCAGAATCAGAACTACGTGGGTTTCTGACGTGCTGCACGCATAATTGCCTCAATTCTTTTTTTTTCTTGTATATTTTCAGATGCCATCAGTCAGCCAGTCAACCTCTGGCTCAAGATTTTTGGCCATCCCAGACAAAGTATTATCACTGACTACTTTGCAGAGCTGACAGCAAACTTTACGTCATACCCAGATTTCTTAGATTCTTGTCGTAACTTCTAAAAGACACAAAGAAG
>NW_027466092.1:4747500-4945000 GCF_046127955.1 Nelusetta ayraudi
TTTAGCAAAAAGCAAACTCCACGCAAAAGTAATCCACTACTGTAATTTAACCACTTTTTAAGTTACTGAGTGATGTAACGGGATTACTGCGGCAAAACTGTTTCAAGTAACGATTCAATTACTTTTCTGAAATATTATGCAAGTTAAAACTATCTTATTATCCACAAAATGTCTGAAACAGATTGCTGATGCAGCCGTGCATGCAATGTCATTGATACGTGACGACGCACCAAAACAAGCAAGGTGGTAGCAAAAGAAAAAACAGCGACTGCGATTGTAGAAA
Source organism: Nelusetta ayraudi (assembly GCF_046127955.1). Taxonomy (NCBI): domain Eukaryota; kingdom Metazoa; phylum Chordata; class Actinopteri; order Tetraodontiformes; family Monacanthidae; genus Nelusetta; species Nelusetta ayraudi. The sequence continues at coordinate 4,747,784 of NW_027466092.1, forward strand.
TACAAACTGCCAACCTAACGAACTAACTAAAGTAATTAGTGGTTAGTAATTTATTACTTATGAAACAAAGTAGTTAGAGAAGTGATTAGATTACTTTACTAAGCAGTAGTTGAACTACTTTTATGGAGTAATCCCAACAACACTGGTCATTGAGTGCACATTTTAATCTGCTCTGTGTTAGTTGCTGCAGATTTTACTGCATCGCATGATAACCGGCTGTGCTCCAAAAGACCAGCAGGCTGGAGGCAGGAGGTGCGGGGCCTCGGTGTGCAACCTGTCACCAGTCACCCGCATGCAACCCTGCAACTCCCACCCAGACACCCTCATCCCTGTTGTTGCCGCAGGATTCAATTTCCCAAGGCCAAAATCCATTTCATGTATGAAACATCCACACAGTGGCAGAAAGGTTCGTACTGAAATGCATGCAGAAGTTATTTATGATGGGGTACAATTGGGGTACCTGGCCAACAAGATCAGACTGGAGATATTTTGGAACTTATGCCATTTAAAAAATAGGCCAAGAAGAAGGCTGACAACATTTCTTATTATAGATTGTGAGCTCCTGCAGGCAATATGAAATGAGCAACTGGAATAGAAGACCTTTATGTTGAAGCTGAGCTGTTTTATAGCCATTTTGGTGCAATAAAAATGTCATACCAGGATAATGACGTGTGAAAAGAAGAGCAAGAAAAGTCACATTGTTTTTGTTCTATTAAAACTTTAAATTAGTTGAGTTACTAATTGTTTTACAATCCAGCACCAGGGCTTATATCAAAACAAAGCCACATATAACTAAACATACTACAATCTGGTCAATTTTGTCCAATGGAATCAAATAAGGATTGGAAAAAATACCTCATGAGTAAAAGAGTGAGGAATAAATAATTTTGTTTCAAAGCTATCACTCTTAGACTGTGGGATTTTGTAGTATGTAGGAGGACATTAGATGTTAATTCTTGTTTTCTGATGTCCCTCTTGACCTCACATCTTTCAGCATGGAATCTCAGTATGTGATGAGTAAAATGGAGTCACCATGGAATTATTACAAATAGAAACATGAAAAGTTATATTACAAATAGTTCAAATCTCAAAATGCTGACAAATCTGGCTACTCAGGACGGTTTTGTTGCTGTTTTTTCTTTTCTTTAAATGTCTGCATTTCAATGCAGTATTTACAACCAGCTGACCAAGTTCAAATTGGGACAAGTTGGTCCAAGTGGGCGCACTTGGAGTTGAAACCAGGAAGTGAGAGGCCTAAACATTTGTTTTCAGTCGGTCACAAATCAAAGGCGTGGGAAATGGAACGACCCAACAGGATTTCCTCTGAGCGATAACCTTAGAAAAAAAAAAAAAAAACTACTAGGAAATCAAAAGCATGTAATTGTTCTCAGGCTTTAGTAGTAGAGATGCTAGCAGGGATACTGGCCAGGGGGCGGGCAAAGTTCTCCTCATAAGAAGCAAGATGGTAAATGTTCCTACCTTAAGAACTATTGTTTTGTGCCCTCAGCGAAGGAGTGTGCGTGAGCATGAAGCTCTCCGTGCACTGCTGGCTGCTTGAAGACGGCGACCTCCGCGGTGAGCGCTGAAAGCGGCTCCTGTTAAAGTAGCTGCCTGCTGACCAGGAGCGATTGTACTTCCTCATGTACTCCTTGTAGTTCTTGGTCAACAGCGTGTACAGAAAAGGGTTGATGCAGCTGTTGGAATACGTCAGGCACGTAGTCAGGTAGTTGATGTTACGTTTGGTTTTGAGGGACAGGGGCATTGCAGGGTTGAACTGACCTAGCAATTGCCAGATCCAAAAGGGCAGGAAGCATGCCCAGAAGAGGAGGACGATGGTGAAGATCAGATACAGCACCTTCAAGAAACACAAAAAAACAGCACAATGATAAGCGCATTACAGAAAGATGAGAAACATTTTTCAGCTGTAGTTTTTAACCGTGGCTCAAGCCATACTAATCATAGAAACGTTCAGATGATAAAAAGCAATAAAATAATTTTCGCTGTAACGATTTCAGGCACTTGATGCGAAGAGACAAAAGAAATGTTCTCCTTTTTGGCTTCTGGATGAAACGATATATATTCCCCAGACAGCCTTGATAAAAACTGATCTGCATCCACAAGGAAGTCATGCAATGCAAAGCAATACAACACCAATAAGTATGGCGATAGAACATCTTAGCACAAGGACCCGTCAATCAATATCAATATTGACTTAAAGGTGCAGTGCGCAACATTAGTCTACCAGCACTGGCTGCCTGCCCAGCTGCGCCACTAGCCGTTTGTTTGAGCCCCGTCCAACGACACTCTTTGTTCACTTCAATGCGTCGCTCAATACATATTGAGCTTCTTTTCCTGTCTACATCTCTCTGACATTTCCAAACTATTACTCCTGCAATTGTGTATTATTTTCTTCAGAATATCTTTCAATGGAATAGTTGATAAATCCAGGTTGACATTAACGGTGAAAATGAAGTGGAGGTGAAAACTTGCTAGGCATAGCAACAGTAACCATGGACGGGAGCGAAAGGTGAATAGTAAATATAAGTTATATAATTTCAGTATTTATGCCCGATATGCTAAAAAGATTCCACTGGATTTCAGTAAAAGAACAGTTGTTCTTAGCATTTGGTAACCTAAATATGAAACACATTCTCAGGCTGGATTGTCCCCAGTGACACAAAGAAAAAACTGTTTCTTGAAAACAACAACAAAATTATCATTATTATTATGATTATTATTACAATAATGTGTGTGGATAGAGCCAAGAATATTCAACACAATCAGTAGCCATAGCATTCTCAGTCAGTCTCAGTCACTTGCTGCTGAGGACTCAGCAGTAATCACACTTGTTCCAGGAACATTCCGAGCAGAGATACACATCTTAATAGAGTTACAAAAAGCCTGAGTTGTGTGAAAAAGAAATGAGATCCGGTGAACTTGTTAAATCGAAGCTAAAATGGCGAGGCAGAGATAATATAGGTAATAATATGTAACATGTTACAAGAATATATATTTTTTTTCTTTCCAAGTGCTGACCCAGCTCCCTGGGATTGCCAGTGGCAGGCAATAGAGCTGGTGAACCACACTGACCCCAATTCAACAAACAAGTGAAGGTCTAACCTTCACCCAAAGGAAAGCAAGGAGTGCCCTTGCACATTCAGTCAGTCCTGCTCTCTTTTTCACCAACTAGTTCAACCAAAAAACTACTGAATGTGATATTATTGTTGTAACACAATAATATACTGTTGTATTAGTTCCACTCATATCATAAGATTTGTTGGATGGCAGCTCTAAGTCGGGTTCCAGTAACTGACAGGAGCTGCTTGATTGGGTTTTTGAGGAAAATGAATGTAATACTGGTTTATCATGAAGCGTATGAAACCTTTGCTTATGACCTCACCTGCATTTTATTCTTGTTCCCACTTCCAAGTAAATCCTGTTTTAAGCCTTTATTTAAAGGGCAGCACCCACCACATTTTCATTGCCCTTTGAGACAAGTTGACGGAGAAGTGGCGTCTTCTGCCAAGAGGAAAACTGCAAACCATTTGTCTCCACATGCACACAGTGCAGTAACAATCAAAAACCTGCAGGAGAGTGAGGGGATTGCAGCTTAAAGGACGCTGCAGTGGGGATGTTCACTGAAAATGCCTCTTATACCCATTTAATATGATTTGGACAGGAGCTCTGGTAACAATTTGTCACATTTTTCCTCTTTCCACTTAACTATTCTCCAAATCATAACACATCAGACAAAGCAAAACATTTTCTCAGCACTACCTGTGTGTGTGGGAGTGGGTGGGTGGGTTGAAGAGGTTTGAAGATAATGTAACTCTAAAATTGACGACGCAGACAGATGAAACGGGCAAATGTTTCTCGTTACACTTCAAACTAGCACTTTAATGAGCAGACACTGCGATAAATTAAGTGATGACGTGATTCGCTGATCACATTCTTCTGCTTTCAACTTGTTCTTGGACATGTGCACACATTCAGTGCAACATGATTACATCAGAGCTATTTCTTCCAGCTACAAGAAATACTATATTCTGATTGGCTGATCGGTCGCTGATCAAAGACAGGTCAACTGAATGGATGGATTAATGTGTGAACTTATTGAAATGCACGTGTGAGACTTCAGAGCTCCGTCACTGGAAGTCCAAACAGCAACAGTAGCACCAACGTGTTTTAGGGCTAAATGTCCAGTGTTGCCTCAAGGCCACGAACAGTGTTAACATGTGTGGTGAGTAAGGAAAGTTACATATCACTAGCCTGGCTCCTGGCCAGGAAGCTACAGCAGCCTAGATTCTGGCTCACTGACTGCTAACATGACTGACATGCCATTACTTGCAGGCACTATGGGCTGCCATCGCAGTATCTGGAGGACACCATGTATGATGAAAAATTCCTTTCCCTTTCTTCAATGCTGTTGTTGCTGTTTTTCATCTATACATGTCTACTGGATGAAATTTCCTCCACCTAGGGAACTCTGTAAAGAGTATTATAATGATTAGACTGTATCACGAGAGTCTCCATCAAGCGTTGAAGTTAGAAGTGCTTGGATGAAACTAAACATTTAGGCGATTCATGCCTTTGAAAACAAACGGTATAATGGCGGTGCTGTTTCAAATCCATTATGTTCTGTTAAATCATTATAATCCATTTCTTTTGAGTTAGTGCAGGTAAGGTTGAGGTTGGAAATGTCTGACATTTTGTGCTGCAGCAGCATCTAGCTCCATCTCTTTGGCTCCAGTGTCTAATGGAAGATTTGGAAATCGAGTCAGCTTCAGTCTGAGGATGGTTTATTTGAAGCTAAATCCCCCATGAGAGACATTTTTAAAAGGATCGATTGGCATGAGCTCCAAAGAAAACAAAAAAACATGTTCGTAGTTAGATAAATTGACCTAAACTAAACAACTGTTTTGTCTTCAATTTGCTATACAACACAAACAACAGATCTACTGAAAGCCATGTTGCGCCACAATGTATTTACGGCAGCCCCATTAGGTGGATCTGCTGAGGATTCATCATTTTCATCCTGACATCACAGCTGGCATGTAACAGATGTGCAATCGAAACATTAACAGACTGGGTTTAACATTACGATTGTTAACATATGTTCCGTATGCTCCTTTGCCATTAGATTCCCCATAAATCCCACACTGGGCCTTGAAATGTAGCCATAAGCAAAGCAAACTGGTTTACAGTGACACGGGGGGAAGGGAGGGTTGGACACATCCAAGCTGAATGACAGAAAATAGCAGTTTATTTGCAGCTCATGCCAACAGATTCTCTTTCAGGATTGGGATGTTTGCAAGTATTGAGCAGGAACACAGAAAGCACAAATGCGCAGAGGGCTTCAGCACTGCCTACTGGTGAGAGGTTGTAACGGCAACTGATTAACTAAACGGGAACTTCGAAGTAGTGTTTCACAAATCTGATCCACTGGTCGATCTGCTGCCTGTGATCTGCTGCTACTGCTCTGTAGGGGTCACAGAGAATGGTCCCAACACGTGAAAATATCAAATGAGCTGGAGTCATATAAATGGAAAGTCACAAGGGGAACTTGCTGTGTGTGTGGTCAAGTCTAATAGGCTGGTCTCTAATTTCCTTCACAACTTTAGCATGATGTCTTTCAAGGTAACACAAAGGTTTAGAGTCAAGGTAGCAACAGGTTACGTTTAGATGGTGGTTAGGCAAGAAGAGAGATAGATTCTGGGTTTTGGTTTGCTTGTGCAAAAGAATTTTAAATGAATGGAAATTTGTGTAAGACCCCCCCCCCCCCACCCTACCAACAATGACAGCCCGTGTGTGTGTGTGTGTGTGTGTGAGAGAGAGAGAGAGAGAGAGAGAGAGAGAGAGAGAGAGAGAGAGAGAGAGAGAGAGAGAGAGAGAGAGAGAGACAGATACAGAGAGAAAGTGTAGAAGGTCTTGTAGCCTTAAATTATTAAATTACTGGTAGTTTGGAAAACAGTCATCAGATACTGTGTGTGTGCGCGTGTGTGTGTGTGTGTGTGTGTGTGTGTGTGTGTGTGTGTGTGCGTGTAAGAGAACGAGAGAGGAAGCGTTGAGCAGTCTAAAGGCTGTTTGGCTGTTTGGAAAACACTGTCATTGGAGACCTGTTACACTGTGTATATTAAATAACTGTCTTTTTTTGAACAGTACAACACCAATCCGAGAGACGTGAGAGAAATCACTGCTAGAAATCAACTCGCACTGTTTATGGCTGAAACTTCAACAATGTTATTGCAAAATTAAAAACTGTTGCAATGTAATTTCACTTTAAAGAAGTGCGATATGGCCCTAACAAAGGAAGGGGTAAAAGCATTTTTTTTTTCTCCAATGAGTGGGGTTGTTGCGCTGCATTTAATCTAATGACATTGAGCCGTCTCATGGCTCTCCCAACTCTGGAGTGGATTCCAGTATGCAGTATTATGTTGTTTGGAATGGTACCAATGCTTTATGAAGAGCACTTGTCTGGAATAAGAATAGCATACTCTGTATAATAAGAAAGTAGAAACACACAAATATTTTGTTTTCAGAAAACACTCTTGATGACTCACCTTTTGATTGGGAAGCTTCTTGGTCTGTTTGAAGGTCTCGGTCTGCGAAACCAAATATGCACGTGCGAGCTTGATGTAGAGATAGCCAATGATCAATCCCGGAGCGATGATGCTGGTGCAAAACAGGAAGGAGATGTAGATCTGATAGGAGAGGTCAGACAGGGTGAACTGGCACATAGCCGTGTTGCCCACCGGCGTCAGCTGAATGCACACCATCATGGGCAGGGTGAGGATCAGCGACGCCACCCACACTAGCGCGGCGATGGCTTTGCGGTAACTTTTGGACCTCTTGAAGGTGTCCAGCGGCTTGAGCACGGCAAAGTAGCGTTCGGTGCTCATAATGGTCAGGGTGAAGATGCTGGCGTGCATGGTGAGGAAGTCCATGCTGATCAAAATCCGACACCCCGCTTCCCCAAAGTACCATCCCTTGAGGAAGTATGTGCAGACCACAAAGGGGATGGTGAGCAGGTAGAGCAGATCCGCCAGGGCCAGGTTGATGATGTAAATGTACATGGAGGCGGCGGTCTTCATGGAGTGGCACATGATGACCAACGTGTAGATGTTCCCCGAGACTCCAACGAAGCACATGATGGAGAGGATGGTGCCGATGGTGAAGGTGGCGGCCGTGTCCTGGAACACGGTCACGGGGGGATCTGTGCCATTGGGGCCCCTGTCCACGAGCACTTCTGAAGGCTCCATGGCTGCCGTAGTCATTTCTGGAGGTGGTTGGGGGAGACACAAGCAGTGGGTTGAGCTGAGCGAGAGGAATAAAGTCACTGATGGCAAACGTCTGGATCCTTGGAAAAGTGGTGGTTCTTATATAAAATGGAAGAGAAGTGGGTCAGAATCTATATTGGCCTGATTGATGTAATGTGCTATCTCAATTTGCAACATAAAAGGAAGCCACTGGGGAACAATTTAAATTCATTTAATGAGAGCCTTATAATGCAGAAGCGTTCTTATATTCTGGAAGCTATTAATGCAAAGCTACTTGTACTCAAAGCTGAGAGTGAAGTACCCCTCCCCCAACTCCACTTCAGTCCAGGCTAAACTGTATGCATTTGTCTGTTGAAATAAATGAGATGCCAATAAAGTACAATTGTTCAATGACTCTGCTGACATTGCGTTAAACATTTCATGATGTTGGATGTTCTAAATTTGGGCAGGTTTATCGGAATTACAACAACTGCATTCTGAGTCAATATCGCTTAATCAAGAAAATGTTGGCTATGCTACCCAATATTATTAGGAAGCAGCCACATGCAGGGAGATGATACTCTTCAATTTAACAGAAAAAATGTAGATCCTAATCCTAGATGTAAATCCGTGTTCCAATCTTAAAAACTTTTGCGATATATTGCAGCCATTTTAAAATGTGTGGATGTCCATTAAGCTCTCTTTCTTTTTGCGTTTTAAAGTTATGCAAACTCAGAGTCGAAGTAGGCAGAAGAAACTACTGACACTTTTCCCCCAAAGGACGAAAAACGTGAACGTGTTACTGAGAAGCAAAACAACTGATTGAAAAAACACAATTCCTGATCTGTTTTTTTTTTTTTTTTTTGAAGTGTCAGGTCTTGAAGTAAAATTCTAGTCAGTTCATCTTCTATGTGTGGACTAACTGTTTGAATATTAAAAAATATACTAATGTTGATCCTTTTACTCTAGATATATAGATTATCAACTAAATTTGTCAAACAGAATGTAATGGGTTTAAACTGTAATTCTAAAATGAAAAATACCCATGTAAATGTGTATCTGCAGCAGCCTGGATTTCAATGCTAAACTCTTAATTCCAAAATAGCATTGAAAAGCCTTTACATAAAACAATGTGCCACTTTTTCAGGATGTTGCTTTGTGATTTCTCAATTCTTGCAAGAAAGCAAATCACTCTCTATGGAGAAGGACGGTGGCTACTGGCCATTGTGAGACAGTTCGGTGATTATGTCAGAGGGCTGGTGACTATATGTGTACTCGCTTGAGGGTGACTGACAAACCCTGCAAAGTGTTAAGATGCAGCAAGGTGTTTGCTTCTCACAGAATATATAATGAGTTGTTGAAAGAACTTTCTGGGCTGTCAGACGACCACGTTCTCAAAGCCAGCAAAGCAAAAGTTGCACAAAATCCGTCGCCCTTACTTTCCACTTGGTCTTTGAATGTCACTTAGGAAGAACTCCAAACGTTTCTTGACGTGTAAGCTAGCCTAGTCGTGAGATTAACAGCAATAAAAACGACAACGGCACAATTAATTCAGTCTCACCTGGAGTGCGTCCCCAGCTGAATGCCTCAGTGCTCAGCTGCGCGTCCATGTGCCATTCTCCGTATCACTTTCCTTCCACCAAACTTCACACTTACTGGAGAAAATTTCGCACTCCATAAAAGTTCCGGCAGATATCTGAGAGATCAAACAAGCAGGTGGAACTACTGCAAGACAACAAGAAGAAGAAGAGGACGCAGACGAAGAAGAAGCTGTATCCAGCGCCAGGTCACGAGGGGGAAGAGCGCGAGCTCTAAATGAGTCATCCGCTACGAAAGGCGCTCCGGCATTGTTGATCGACGCAGCGGATCAACTCGCGCGCCGCGTCCTCATGCGAGCGAAAGGTGCGCGAAAAGTTCCCTTAAAAACCCTCGCGGCTTTTGCGCACCACGGAAGCATCCAAACACCGGCCGTCGGCTCTGACATCAGCAGCAGAATAATTCATTATCAAGGGGGGGAAATAAAAAAAAAAAAAAGAGAGAGGGGGGGGGGGGGAGAGAGAGAGAGGAGGGGATGGCAGTGAAATGGTGATGAGGAGTGAGGATCACCGGAGCTTTGGCTTGTTACCCCCTTTGACTGGGAGAGGGAGGGAGAGTGCCAGAGGTAGAGAGAGGAGACGAGAGGAAGACAGGAGGGGAGCGGGGGTGGGGAGGGGGAGGGGAAGACCAGAGAGAGAGACAGAGAGAGAGACAGAGAGAGAGAGAGAGAGAGAGAGAGAGAGGTATGTCGGAAATATGTTCTCCCCCCCTCCCTTCCTTTCCCCTCAACTGTAACCCCAGTGCCATTTATTTCCATGCGTGCAACAGGGGCGTGTGCCACACTCAAGACGCTTGACACTCCCCCTCCCCCACACCACGCCCCCCGGCTGACAAGGGACACGGCGGCAGGATAAATCAAGAGCTAAAAAAAAAAAAGAAAGAAAAGAAAAAAAGAAGAGAAAGTGTGGATTTATCCAAGAGCATTAGGAGTGTCCCCTATAAAGAGGAGGTGGCACGTGGCTCGGTGTCACCTCGTACCGATGCCTCGATCCTCAGAGCTCAGTCAGTCATTCACACAGTGATCTCTTTCTGCATCGGTCGTCGTCGATTTTGTTTGGGTACACCTCTAAAGACAAGTCCGAATATGTCACCGTAGGATGGAGTATAAGAAATGTTCTTGCACGTGGGCATTTTTTTATTTAATTTTTTTTGCCTTCACCCATCAAATTGGATTTATATAGATCATGTTTGCAACAGTAGCCTGCGTCAGAGGGCTTCACGTTCTGTGCAGACGCAACACTATCCACCCTCAGACCTTCAAACCTGTGAGGAAAACTAGAAATAGATAAATCCATTTGAAATAAATAAATAAATAAATACCATTTAAAAACTAATCAGGGGGAAAAGAAGAGAGCTCAGCAAGAACCGCTGAAGAGGCACTGCCTCGGGTGGACGTGCAATAGGTGTAACAATTACACGTTGCAACATCATGACACTGAAGAGATAGCAGAATGACGGGGGGCTGTTGGTGGATATTAAACTAGAAGAGTTTTAAGAGCGCATTTAAAACAAAACACAAAGACACAACAAAACAAAAGCAATACCAGGGCGACGGGACACGTTGACGAGTTAGAAGCAGAAGGAAAGATGGAGAGGCTCAACAACAATAACATTGTCGCACAAAGGTGCTGGCTGGGGAGCCTGGTCGCGTGGCTGGAGGTTTAAAAAGCTTCTATTAGAACAGCTGACATCCTCAGTGCAGAGGGAGAGAGCGTGTGCACACCCTGGCGCGTGGAAGAAGTCCTGCTTTAAAGGTTGGAACTTGCAGCGTTATGGTTGAGTCTGGCATCCCTCCGCTGCCGCTCGATAAAGTCGCAGAAAAGATTACACCAAACAAAGGATGCACGTCTCCCAAACGCCGTTTCCTGGATACACACAAACAGCAAAGTTCTCTTCATCCTGGAAGCGCAGGGCGGGGACCCTGTTTCGTCAACATGGAAGTGAGACCAGAGCAGATAATAACGTGTGCACATCGGAAAAAAAACAGAAAGCGCGTTCAGTTATCTCGCGCATAAACCGCGTTTACAAATGGCGTAATGATAGGCTGCGGCGGTAATTGGCCGGCATTTACGGATTGCTTTTCTTGAAAGCCATCAGAATGCTTTGCAGTACGTCAAACACCTACCGCGGGCTGTCATGTGCAAACTCAAACAGTGTCTCCGCAGGGACCGTCATCGCTGGTAAAGCCATTGAAAGCGAGTCCAGTTTGAGAGCCCGGTCACAACACGTTCACGCTTCAGGAATTAAACCACGGGAATTTATCACTCCCACCATGCACAGAGAATGGTTAGATGTTAGAACGACAGCTTTCCTTCCGATTCAATTACACAATGTTTTTTAGTATGGGCTATAATATTTTAAACTGACTTTTTTATGATAACAATAATAATAATAACAATAATAATAATAATAATAATAATAATAATAATAATAATAATAATAATAATACAAGTTCAGTTTTTGAAGGCGACATTAAGTAATTCACTGAACTCTATGTCTCAGCCCTTTGCCACTTTTTATTACTTTTAAAAAAAAAAAAAAAAAGTTCCCAACAGCAGCTTCGTGTGGAGGGTTTACAGGTTTTCAAAGTCGTGACAGGAAGACCAACATGACTGGATGTACTAGCAACCAAGGGCTTAATCTAGAAGGAGTGTTTGCCAACAGAGGAAATGCGTGTGCGGGGAACATTTCAACAACACTGTGTGTCATCTAAATATTTGAACTGAGCTGAATTTAATTAGTATTTAATTAGTCCCTTCAACCTTCAAAGGCAATACACGTTGAACAGAAGAGCGCCACTCATTCACTGAGGGATCTCAAGGGTTTTACACAGACGGACAGTGCAGTGGAGTTCATAACATGACGACACGATGACACGCCAACATCAGAATGAAAAGGTCATTAACTTCTTCTTCATCTTGAGCTCTCCAGGGCTGAGCTCGGACGATTCATGTCGTCTATCCTTTGCCACGTCCTTTTGTTGCCATGTGCTGCGGCCTGAATTTCACCTCAGGGAATAAATCACTTCTCATAGGTTATCTCATGCGAGGCAGGAACAACAAAAAAGGTTGTGCTGGTGTTATGGCGCTGACCTTAATTTCACCAAAATACAACAGAGAGCCTTGAGTCCCCCCTTGCTGTCCTCCCATTCTGTTTGATTCATGTCTCATTCTAGGCAGAATTTCTGTCACGTTTGAAAGCCTGTGCAACTAAATTGGGCTACAATTAGGCCCTGCTGCATGTCAGGGTGGCGTTATTACCCAGTTTGAACCCTTATCTAATCAGAGACCTCTGACAGGCACACTGATTTTATACAGACACATTCCAAGTGCCTTTATTCTCCTGTATTTACTGCTCTGACCTTCTGGCCTGGCGGGTCAAAACCTCCACGGCAACAAAGGGGCGACTGGTGTGTAATGAAGTCAGTAACAAGAAGCCGATAGACTGTTTTCTGCCAACTCGTGGAGCTCATTCCCGCTGAATCTATAGGCACTCAACCATAGCGGCCCTGCATGGATAACAAAAGGGGCCGCTCGTGAAGGTGCCTCTGCCTTCGCTTTTACCAGGCTTTTACCAGGCGTCTTGCCAGGCCCGTCTGTGATTACTCACAGCCAGTCGGCGCTCCACATTCATGACAACAAAGTCTGAAACAACATCGGAACAGAGACCTGTGTGGTGTTTTAACTCTTTCGTGCACAGTTATGCTTTATGATATTGTACTGCTCTTACTCTTTTTTGTGTGCAATCCCTGAAATATTTTCGTACAATTTTTTTCTGTTTAGTCTCTTCACTTATTTTGCACGCAGAACACAACACGCAGGCGTCTGCTGTAATTCAGAAGCGGAGTCAAGGTGCCACGCGAACCCTGAATTCCACCTCCATCACTGCCTCCAGAGGCGAAGGCAGAACAATTGTGGGGGTGGGGGCATCCCTCACCGTGGGCCGTGCGTTACATACAGAAAGGTGAGGTGGAGTAAAGCTGAAACAAAGTGGCACCGACCAGGAAGTGTGTCAGGGGCTCATGGCTCATGTAAATGGGCAGCAGGACGGAAAGTGTAGACGGCACCTGGTAAAGACCTCGGGATGCGCTGGAGAGGTTCGGTCTCGCAGAAAAACACCTGATTTGATATTGGGACTAAATAAAGTGTCTGGCCAGTCACAGTTAAACAGGCATAAAGATGAGATAAAAAAAAAAAAAACATCAGCTGAAAAAAAACCCAAGCTCTTCACTGCCTCTCTCGAACCGACAATTAATTCATTAGCGGCTGTGATGTAATACTCTTGGGCTGAAACCAGTGGTGGCCTGAGGATTTGCAGGGAACACACCTCACCTAGAATGTATCAGGGCGATCCCAGCCTTCCTACTGGGGCTGTGGTCTTCATCTTCTGCATTGTGTGTGTGTGTGTGTGTGTGAGATGGAGGTGTCCTTTGAAGTGTGCAGTGATTGCGGAGAATCTGCCACAGCCGCCTGTGCAGCATCATTTAGCGTGTCAGCGGCAGATAAACAGCTCCAATCTGGCTGTAATAGTGGCTCATCGGCACTCCCCTAATCCCCCTTCACTGATAGCCTCCAGTTTTAATGAGGATGACCTGTAAACAACACACACACACACACACACACACACACACACACACACACACACACACCTCTCAGCACACAAACGTAATAAATGGGGGGAGAGAAAATGGAAAAAACTGGGGTAAACACAAATGAAAATGATTTTCATCCAAAAAATAAGAGGAAGCTTTGTTTTTTTTATTTTATTCTTATTTTAGCATAGTTAACACAACTAGGGCTTCTCTGTCAATTAATTGTCACTACCACACTCTAACCTATTAGCTTTGAGGCACTGGTGAATTTGAATGGGACCGAAAGCACAGCTCGTGTGTGCGGGGGAGAAAGAGAAAGATAAATTGCATTCCTGCAGGCATTTCCAGTGCTCTCTGAGCATGCATAATGACATATTTTTTTGTCATTCATTTGTTTTTTTTGGGTGAAAGCACAAAGTTTCTCAATGTCACATTTGAAGAGCTCGAGAAGACAGAACGACCGCACGGATGCGGACAGCATTTTAAAATGAACAAACATGGTAAAAGTATCTTTAGATGAAAGTGGTTTGTCCCGACTTGGCACTGAAGCGCAGGGCTCTGTGGTTTTTCATGACTTGGTTTTCTGGTATAGACAGCCGTTGCAAATCATCCGCTTCACTGGCACAATCACGCAAACCGCATGGATCAGTGACAGCGAGGCCGTTGCTCAGGTGTGTCTAAATCATTCTCCCTGGGGTGGAGGGGCTTTAACGCCAACAGGCTGTTTTGATCTCATTGGGTCCGGACTCCCATCTGCTGCTGATCCACGTCAAAAATATGTTGCTATTCGACAGAGGAGGCCAGCGGGAGGGCTGCCTGCCAGCGTGAAGGTAGGGAGAAGTCAGAGTGCAGGTGCAGATGTTTTCATTGTTACGCACATTTTATTTGCCGTCACTGCGTCTCGTGTCGCATGGCAAAGCCTCAGCAGAGGCAGTGATGTGTTCATAGCTCAGGGGAAAAGCAGCTATTACTCATATTGCCATCAATTGTCTCAGATACCTCGAGGGTCTGTGCCGCCACGTCTCAGAGATCCTAAATTAGATTTCGAACGCGATTGTCACCTGTGTTCATGGCGCAGGACGATCTTTACAGCGATCTAGGCAAGAAAAATGTTGGGTAAAAAAAAATATTGTTTGTCTTCTCTGAGGATGACAGACGTGTTTTAGTAAGCTGTGTTCAGCAGTAGATGCATGTATGGTGATAGAGGCTCAGAGTGTCCACCTGCCTCGCTCCTCGGAGCCTCGGAGGCTCGGATAAAAAGCTGAAAAAGGACAAAAATGCACAGTTTGTTCATTTTTAATCCCACTAATGCACCACTGACTCTAACAAGGTCAGCAGCAAAAGATAAGAAAAACAACAAAAAGAACTTTAACTGCAGGCAAGGTGAGGGAGGTCAGAAAAGTAATAGATTACACATTCCATGACAGTATCATGGTTGTCTGTTTGGGTGATCCTTGGTCACTCCACTCCAAAGCACAATTTTTGCCAAAAAAAAATTTGCTTGAAAGAACTTTTTCAAAGCTTAAGGTTTTGTGTCCAACCTTTAAGTCTGTTTTTTTTTTTAGAGCAACACATTGATTTTTTTTACAGTCTTGAAAGATTTAACACATTCAGCTTCGTCATTCATCTGGATATCGTGATGCCCCTGGAGTACTGCAAAATACGGTTTGCTTGGTTCTTTATTTTGTCAAATTGGAATTATTTGCTTGACAAAGCCTTATTTTAACTGTCATGGTTTCGCCTCCCTTTTTCTTGTGGCCAAGAGCCAGGTCATGACAATATGAAATTCATTTCAAGAGAAATTAAAGTTGATGTCCAACTCAACAATCAAAGTAGATGAATACTTTATACACTTGCTTTGACTTTAAAGAAATCACATTGTATTTCGATCATGTCCTTCTCAAAACAATTGATGAACTATCACAATCCATCCAGTTTTCTCTTACTGTCGTTTTGCCTTTCTTCTGGCATCAGAATATTTTCAAAGGTGGAAAAACTGGCAATCCACATTATGGAAACACAAAAGTTTTCTTTGTTTTTGCAAAAGCCGTAAAATGACTCAAAATACCGTTAAATAATATATTGATGGTGTAAAAGAAAAAATCATTAATAATAATGAAGCCAAGAACAAATGTGGGGGAAGAAGTCTCGCTGTTAATAATCCGTCATTATTTATTTTCAACTGAAAAGGGAAAAGCTGCTCCAAAAGTCATTTGTGTAAATATGACCGATGTGTCTGAGGCGATCAGGTTTAGCACAAGCTTGCGTATTGTGTTGTTTTAAGCTGTGTGGTAGCAAGAGCATTCCAAATATTTGAAGCAAATTGGAAAAGTGAGAGGTGGTGGACTGCTGTTGGAAAAATACTATCAAGTTGCTTCTAGGAAAGTGCTACCTCAGAAAAGACCACTTGCTCTGTTAATAAAAATCTGTTTTTCTTGAGGTTTATATCTTCTGGATTTATTTTGTGCAAATGCAAATTGATCATTGTCCCCCACAGGCCCTTCCTGTGTGGTCTTCATACGTTCTGTTCTGTTAATTCCTGTTGTCTAATTCATCAGAATGGCTTTCTCTCAATGGGAGCAGAGGTTTTAAAAACACTCTCCCTATGAACTGAGACATTGGGCTTCACAGCGTTACAATACTTTCACTTACTGATTTAACCAGTCAGTTGTTTTGATATCCTTAAATAACACAACAACGTGTCGTCCCCCCCCCCCCCTGGAGTCTGCCAACTCAGACTCCAGTGAAGCTGCTTGGCATGAGTACAATCCAAAAAAGTGTTTGTGCATAGACAAACAAACAAACAAATATCACAGACGAACACCAGCATAGTCAGTGCTGTTCAGGCTTCAGCAAAAATGTTCATGTTTATATTTCTGCTGTAACTGATGTTTTTATTTTCTCTTTCTTTTACTTGTTATTGAGAAATCACTGTCCTGTCAGACATTTTAAAAAAAGTTTTTCATTTGGTTTGTTTGAGCAATCTGAAAACTTTATTTAATTAATGGTTCTCTGTCCAGTTACCTGACAGTCTTTCTCCTGCTCATTATGGTGACTTGTACTGATCAAGCTCAGTGTTTGGAACAACTATTGGGCCATTGCTATAAGCAGGTAGTATATCTCTGAAAGGGCTCTTAATGGAGAGAGAGTTGTCTTTGTTCTGTGTGACTCCCTTGTGTTTTCACCGGTCGGAACAGCAGCAACATTAGTATTTGTGTTTGGGCAGGTGAACCTGCTGCTAGTAAGTCTATTGTTTGTCACGCTCAAAGCTCTCCAGATGAGATTCCTTCCCTACCAGTCCAGACAACTGTGACAGTGTGGTGCTTCTGATTGATACGAGGGACGTGCCAATCAATTCCAACCACTATATTGCAATAGAAACATACACCTTGAACTGTGAGCGTCCGCTGATTTTGAAATTAAGGATTTCAATAATAATACATTCCACAGAACACTATGTATAATCTAAGAATCAATCTCATTAGCTTGGCTGCTACTACGGAAGGTCAATATGTTAGCAAGGCTGTGCGGCGACAAGAGAACCACAAAGCACTACCGGCAGACACCACTATAAACAGTACTACACTGTCAGTTGCTGAGAATTCAAGTGAACAATGTTCTGCCAGGTCTACCCGGGGATACTATTTTTTCTCTAATACTAATGGATTTGCTTGTAATCCTCATTGCTTTAGAGGTAATACGGCCACCACCTCTGCAGGTGAGTGCACTCAACCACAAGAACAAGACAAGAAAAATAACAGGCAGTTTTGTTCATTCTAGCAACTGACCAACCATGTAATTTAACTGTGCAACTCTTCCAAATGTGACGTGTTAACATAGGAGTCCAGCCTCCAAGAAGTTCACACAAATACCAAACACAGATCAGTCAACCAGAAGGCATCCCTGGAATCGCTTGAGTCCTTTATCCCTATCTGTAACCTTTAGCAAACAGTATTTCTTCTTCTCCTTTCAGCTGTTCCCTCCTGGGGTGACCGCAGCCAATCACCTGCCTCCATCTCTAACCCTATCTCCTGAATTCTATTCTCTCAGCTAACTTCACATTTTGTGTCACTCTATCCATGGCAATGGTGGGGGTTCCTTCAGGTGTACCTTCAAATGCATGTCATGTGAAGGTACAGTTTGTAAAATTATTCAAGATCTTTTGGTAAAAGCTCAATGTTATAACCAGACATATATTTGCGTAAGTTGGAAATAGCTGTAAAAAAAAAAAAAAAATGGTTTGGTTTTCTTACCCATCGAACAATGGTCTTGCACGTTTCATATTTAGTGTTGGAGGCTCGCATCCTCCTCAAATAAACCCAATGCTAAGAACAAACGGTTATTTACGGCTCAACGCTGCACCCAGGGAGCCTCTCCTCAGCACCCTCAAGGGGTGCATATTGTGCAAAGATGATGACAGAATTTTACACAGTGCGCCGTTAACGGCTTCCTCCGTATGGAGTGTTTCTCAGAATAACTGTCTGGCAGCCAGCCACTGTCAGTGTTGAACCCAGTGAAAGATGATGCCACACTGATTATGGCTAAATTAAATTGCTCCACGGTGGTAATCCCTGCATCAACACTGCTGTCAAATGACTGAAAATGACTGAAAGAAAGGCTGCCTTCAACCGCTATGAACTGTGTACAAGCCATCTACCAAAACATTTTGATTGTGCACTGCTGTGACAGAATCATTCCAGCAAAGACTGACTGTATGACCACCTGTTGGTCTTGCTTATAAAAACAAATAAATAAAACCACATTTACATATGCAACAAAATTTAAAAAAAAAAAAAAAATCCAAAAAGCTGACAGGGCGAAGTTAAAGAGAATGTCTATGAAAGATAGAATTTTCTGCACGTACATGTTGGATGTATTTCACAATTGAGAAAGGGCTCACGGTAAATGCCTGAAAGGTCTGTGGATGCACATTTCACCTGTTGCACTCCGGCCAATCAGATTTCTTTACTGCTAGGGTTAGGTTAAGGTTAGGGCAATTTCTTAAGCGAAAAAATAAAACATCTGACTAGAATAGATTTTTGAAAAATCCAGTTCTGACTGACCATATACAATGAACGCATTGATTGCTCTTCTAAAACACCTCAATGGCCCAGTCACATTCTGATTACATTCTGATAGCTGAAAGTAAATCAAAAGTCGACAAATTTTCTGAGATGCCTCTGCAGGATTTCAGATGTGAAATATCAGCCGTTCATGTGCGCTGCTATTTTAAACTCCCATCCCTGTGTGGCCTGTCTTGAGATGCAGGAAATAATAAAGACTGAAACGGAGGCACATACAAAGACAATTCTAGAGGGTGATGGAACGGTGGAATAAAATCATCTACCTTTTTTTGTAAGTCTGCCACAACCATGAATCTTTTGTAAAATAAATACAATGTACAGATATAAAATTTCTATGCGACAAAAACACAATTGGTGAAACATGTGGCCATTACTTCTGCATGCAAAAAGCATGTGAAAGAGATAATTTGTTGTAAACACTGTCCTTTTTGCTGGAGGAGCTACAGGTGTTTTGTAAATTCAGCCCCCGTTCCACTTACACAGCCATGAGTTGTTGTCTCACCCACGCTCATTACATGAAAATGAGTTGTTTACAGCAAGGATAGGACATAGTATTCTTGGCACAATTATTTTTCAAGCGGCAGGTTCCAGATGATTTGGTATTTGTTGCATTCTGTTCTCCTCGCTGGCTGCTTGACTCTCGTCAAGACATCTGTCCTATTGTCAACAGCTCATCCTGCATTTCTTTCTTTTCAGTTCCACTAATGACGTGAATGCGATCCACACTATAAATAGATGTCTCTGCCTGTTTTGGTTTACCAAAAAAAAAAAAAAAAAACTGAAGAAATGAAAGCCAGCTTAGAAAATGTTACCTTTCATGGTTAAGGAATGAAAGGTTGGAGAATGTCTGATGCTGAAGCTTAGTTGTTTCTGACATAATGGATGTGAATTTGGAAACCCTAAGCACCACATAGACACAATGCAAAAAATGAAATAAAAATACATTGCAGGTGCTTCAAAGGTCGCATATTTTTTAAAATTCACTTTACCCTTTTTTTTTTCCAACAATGATATGTGTCTCCAGCCTGTCAGTGAACACCTCATAAAGACTAAAGGTCATCCTTCACTTCTTTTATAGCTTCACTTTTCAGAAAGTGTGTGCTAAAACACAGGTCTGGTGATCCTCCCTCAGTGATGTCGCAGAGGGCACACACTGATTGATACCTTTCTGATCCAGGTTCGTGGACATACACTGAAATACTCTGAGGCCGGTATTAATTGAGCCCTCTTGTGGTCTCTTTGTTTTGGGCAATGAAACAAAAGAGTAGCAAGCTAAAAGTTGAGTGTGTGTGTTTTTATTATACATTTCTGCAAATGGAGGATTAAATAGTTTTCTGCAGACCAACATAGATGTTCTTTTATCATGAGTTGTGTCACAAATATTGTTATATGGCTATAATGTGGGACCTTTCAAGAGGATCCAGGACGATTATCTACTGCAGGGTTGTCTGTAACACACTTCTATTATTGTATAGCTCCTCTGTAAATTCAGTTGATGGAATCTCAGCCCTCCTTCGCCTCTCAGTGACCCTTCCACTATAGCGGTACGACAGGCTGTGATACAATAACAGGAAATAAACCCTTGAAAGCTATGCAAAGCAGATCAGTGGGGAATCGTTTGGAGATTAGAGAAAATCCCAGACAGCCTCTCCATCCTGGTTCAGCATCAGGTTTCTACTGTCTTTTATAGTTACATAACACTTGAATTTAGGTGTGCATGTAGTGTCCCTGTCCCCCTCCCCCTTTTGTTTTAAGTAGAGTCACTTCTTCAGTATATGCCCACTTAACCTTGGATAAAGCAGTTGCATTGATATTGACATGAAATGCTAAAAATGAAATGAAATACTTACATTTTAAAATTAAAAAAATTAAAAAAATTTTGTTGTGGCCAAGTTGCAGGTACTGACTTGGCCTCAACAAGGGGAGACGGAACCATGGTAGATAGTTCAAACCATGCTTTATCAAAACAAATAAACCCCAATTTGACTAAATGATAGTCCAAAAGCTCTGGGTGTCTTAACAGAGGGATAGTCAGTGGTGTAGGGTGTGCATGGGTGGCTCGTGTGTGAATAAATGTTGGATGCAAGCAAAGCAAACAAGGTGCGGACGTGGAGTGCCTGGAGAGTCCTGCAGCAGTAGGAGAGAGAGCGGGAGAGAGAGAGGGAGAGAGAGGCTGCGGGTGCTTAAGTAATCTCAGCACACAGGGCCCAGGTGTGCTGAATTACTGAGGTGGGAGGCTGCAGAGCCATCACTAGTAGCCATGCCCACCAGAACTTCCTTGATGACACTTCAGGGGCATCACAATACTGACACACCGGCTGTTTCAATTCTTGGAGAATAGTCATTTTCAAACAAGGGCAAACACGTCTTTATTTACTTGTAACCGTCAGGGGAAATTTGGTGGACATATAAGACTTCTTTGGCAAAGTTTTCACTCCAAGGACTTTCTTTATGTGCTGTGGGTCAGCTGCCCATACTGAAAGGTAAAACCACAGCAATTTTACTTGAACATTTTCCATCCACATACTGTCAAGTCAGTTTTACATGAACTTTAGAAATGTGCTTTAGACATGTATTACATTATGTTTCTATCAAGTGTTTTGGCACAAACAAATGAGGCTACATAAAGCACAGTTGCTTCATAGGACAGTGCTTTGTGTATAGAAAAAGAAGCAAAGGTAAACAAAACAAGCAGGATAACTGAGAAGATTTCAGGATTTTCTTTCAATTGGCCAAGTTTCAATTATCCTGGCGGGTTAGCTTGTATTGGCAATGACAGCAAAGGTCAGATAAGCCGAACGTTGTCTTTGTCAGAGGTAATTCAGCAAACCTCTTTTATATGAGACACTTTGTGTATTAGCTCACTTTTCAATGCTTGAACCACCTGCAGCGAGCATTAAAAGGTGCTTTATTGCAAAGTAGAGGAAATTCCTTTCAATTTTTCCATAAGTTTAATGTGATCATGTGTGTGTGTGTGTGTGTGTGTGTGTGTGTGTGTGTGTGTTTCTCAACATGCATTACGAGGTTTATTGCGATGTTCTTAGAGAGATTCTTTCATGTACAGTGTTGTCTTGCAAAACATACATTTTCAGTAGCATGTAGTAATTGAAATGACAGATTTATTAGGCTTCAGGTGGCTACATTGTTTTGATCTTCAGGTAATCTCTTTTTTAAATGATACTTATGCAGATACACGCATAGTCGACTCTGCGCATACAGTATATGAAGACCGGTTTTATTTATTTATTTAGCTTAGAGTCATTCATTTGTGTAACATCCAGCCTCTACTTATGCAAGCAAGGGATGGGGATCACATGTTGGCAAACTCCATGTGTATGTCTCTGTGTCCGCTTGGTTCACTCTCGCATTCAACACTGCATGTTTGCTTTTATTGCTGGCAGCTTTTCTGTCTGGAATTTAATGACCGAGTTAGGACCTTTTCCAGCCACAAGCAGACATGCAAAGAAGAAGACTTTGTTGCGGAACCATAAATAGTACCACTCATGGATTTTTACAGCCTTACTGTATGTTGAGAGTCAGTTGGAGTCACAGGAAAATTAATTGACTGACATTGGAAGCCCAACCAGAAAAAAAATGAAGGGTGCATTCATATAAAATCCTGATATATTGTTGTTGGATGTACATGAGGCCACTACTTTCTTTTCCTGTAACTTTTACTACTTAAATAATATGATGTAGTGCCCATGCCCTTGCAAATCAAGGTTGTGCTGCAGGCCAGCTGGCTATTTAGCTGGAATTGAATAGAAAGTTCCAGACCTTCTTAAAAAGAAAAAAAAAAGGTGCACTTTAGATGTACTTTATAGTGGTAAATTAAAGCAAAAAATATTGCCTGGATCCCTGACAAGAGAAAACCAGAGTAAAAAACGAAATGAGTGTGGGGAGTTAATAAGCAAATACAGGAGTTAAAATCAGGGAACACCAGAAAATACAGCTGCAGGGGAGGGGAGGCCACAAACAGCCAGGGTTTATGAGGACCACACAAACCAAATGTGATGTGTTGCAAGGTCAGCTTTGTTTTCATGGCCCACTGATGAGGACCAGTGATGTTTGTGCATTCTTCCTCTGGCCAAGCGAGAAAACAAGAAGCTCTTTAAATATTCGCCTTCCAATGGCTTTACCAGCTCACACATTCAAAAAAATAGAAAATACTAATTTTACTACCATCCTTTCAAAATACACTGTAATCCTTTTTCATCACTTATGTCGTACTTTTGCTCAAGCAACATCAGATGCATGAACAGGCACATAGACCACACAATGTCAATAAATGTAAATTTATGCCATTCGGTACTGTAACTGTGTGACCTTTGTTGCTTGTAGCTCCCAACCCTGACAATGACAAACAAGTTCTCATTCCTTTTAAATAAATCCTAATGTTAATAGAAATCTTTGCCGTCTAAACAGTCCTGGGATCTATTTTGGAGTTGATTTACAGTACAATTGGAAAAACTAAAGCGTACAAATGGCGGAAAGAGTTGGGCAAAGGTACAAAAGAGCTTTGCTGTCACGGATAAAGTGCCCCCACAAAGCTTTAAAAGCATTTCTCCCCTTTGGGTTATTAATGAACTACATAAATTCAGATTTGCGTGAGAAGATGAGATGTGACGGTAGCGCCAGTCTGATGAATACAGTCTTTCAGTTGCGTAACAGCATTGTGAAACCAGGCCTAGAGTCAGCAGCAGGGAGCTAATGATGCACAGGAAGCAAGATGAGTCTGATTTTTCCAGCAATCAAGCTTTTCTGGCAAACCCGCGGATCTGTTCACAGGCTGGCTGGGCACAGAGGACAAAACTCTCCACTCATATTGATATAGCAATGCTGCCATCCTTAAACTTGTTGCTGGTGAGAATACATGGATTTTTGAAATTTGAAACCAAGATGATAAAATAAGTCAATGAACGTTACTGAGCGTCTACCGGCACCACAGGAAGTGCCTTCAGCCTCTGGCCTGCAGTGGCAGATTGGGGATTTCTCAGGACTAAATGTTGTAACAGGAGGAAAACCAGATCCCAGTGGGCAGCAGGAGTTTTTTCATACCCCAAACCAACTACTGGAGATACTTATAGAAAATACCAAAGGGGACAACCACAAAGCCAGTGGTCATGGGAGCAGAAGGTTGATACCATCAGGGTGATGCTTCAGGTCCATTTTAGGAACTGTATTCCTTCTAAGTCCTCCGGGTCTATCGTGGTCTGCTTCGCATTCGGCGCTCACGGCCCCCTGATGATCTCCAGACTTCTGGATAAATGGAAAGAGTTGCGTGCGAGAAGTTTGAAATTTTTCGATATTAGTGTAAATTTACACGTGGGAACAATATAGCAGGGCCAGTCTTGTCTCCACTGTGGTCCACCCGGCGCAGACGATGGATTGTGCCAACCTAGGACGGAGATGTGTTACTTATTAGCTTGTATTGTTTTCCACATATCTCTTCTTTGTTGTTTACTGCGACATTGCCATTGTTTCATTCTTGGTCCGTTGTCCAGTCAAGCACAAACTAATGTGGCTAGCATTATTTTTTTAATACAGAAATTAATGAAACACTATCAGATTCCCTCTGCAAAATAAATTAGCATTAGCATTAGCAAACAAGCTGAATGCTAAGATGCAATCGCAGCATTTGTTTGGTGCAATGTTCTTGTCTTTTCAGCTGAATGGTTGCTGTGGTTGGAACTGAAACCGACAAGATCCTTTAGCAGCGCTCGTGCGTGCGCGCGCGCACATACACACACACACACACACACACACACACACACACACTGAGCCTTGTTTTCCACTCTGTTCCATGCAACCAAATCATGATGCGTGAGTTAACTCAATCAAGCAAAGCTGGTTTTGGTATTAAGTCACCACACTGAGAGGCAGACGGGGGCTGTGGTTGATCAATTGGAACGGTCAGTTTTCGACAACAGCCCGCAGCTCCCGACTTCACCTTTCCCCATCACTATAAGCTGGAGTGAGACGGATTTGGGGGATGAGTGTCAGAGAGCCTTGGCAACTCGTGTCATGCGTGCCACAAGCTTTGATGACCGCGCCGCCGCAGACTCCTAATGACAGAGAGGGGAGATGGCACAGGAGTAAATTAAAGGCACAGCATTGTGTTCGGCCTCCTCTAGTGCCGTTTATCTTTCTCTGAGAGACGGCGCCCCACCTCGGCCCATCCGCATCCCTGCTGCCCCACTTACTTGCACACTTTGATCCAGAGTGGAGCTCGCAGTGTTTTTTATTGGAGGAATTGCAATCAATGAGCATGAAGTTCAAAGCAGGCATACGTCAGGGTTGAGATGTTTGCACTTGGTAATGGCCGATGTTGTGTCTTCATTTGAGGGCAGAAGAGCCAGCAGGGCTGTCGTCACTGTTGAATGTTCTCCTAGTATCAGAACACTCTCTCTAAGTTGCTCTCTAGGGTGACAAGTCAGATATCTCTGTGCAACTAGTTGGAGTCAGAGTAAGAATCCATAAAGTAATAGATCATCAACACGTCAGAGAGAATTGGTCAGCTTTAATTCACTTCAAAGAAATACTTCATGCAATTTTGGATAATTCTCAGAATTTTACACACTTGATAAATAGTCTTTCTGTTGTCATTGTCGGGGCTTGAAATGCACCACAAAAGTAATAAAATTAATTCATCAACTACATGAAAATAATGTTGACCCATGAAAATCTCACATCTCAGTTCCAAGAAATATGATGGATATGATATAGCATAAGAAAATGAAGTCTGCGGTGATTCAAATCGAATTAAAACTGGGACCGAAATATCATGTTTACTGTTGAATGGTATATCACTGATTTATATCATGAGTCACAGTTTTTCATCCTTTTGTCTGGTACTATCCTCATTTCATGGAAGCAATTGACATTTAAGCTGCAGTCATGAAGTTCGTTTTCCTGTTTTTGCACAAAAAAGTGATCACACAGTTTAGTTGTTGTGTTGAATTGGGATGATTAAAAAAAATAAACACGCGTGTGTATGTATTTGTGCATGTCGATTAGGCAATATTTGAACATGGACTGATGGTAATACATGTGTAGGGCTACTGTTGCATGCAGTCTCCGTGATAAGGATGAAACTATGAGAGTGTAGCTTTTTGCTTCTGTTTTGTTTTGCTTTGCTTTTATGTAATGCAGCAGATCATGGAAACAGTCATTTGACTTCATTTTGTTTTGACTCATTTATTATCGTGGGAATGACTGAGATGTTGTGTTGAAATTCTAAATAATAGAGTACAAGCCCAAAGGTTAACCATTGAACATAAAACAGATACACCAAAAGGGTCAGGCAGGTTACACAAAGTTTTCTTTCCCTTCTGAAGTTTGCTTCATCTGAACAAAGGGAGGATTAATGATTGGGTGATGGCTCACAGACACATTCCTCATTTGTTGTTTGTGCCTTTTAGTGATGGGAATTCCGGCTCTTTTCAGAGAACCAGTTCTTTTGGCTTTTGACTCCCAAGTGGCTCTTTAGATTTTCTTTTGCTTCTTTTATTTTATGACCAAATTACGTGCTAAAATCAATGATTAGTGTTCATGATATCAAAGATATTAAATGTGTATTATTTATACACTCAACATGGAAGTGCTGTAAAAATAAATATAAAATACCAAAACAAACACCCACCCTAATACAAACATGTACAAGTGAAAGAACACATCAATGAACATCAAAATGAAAACAAAAAATTGCACAACAAACAAAAAGCAGCTTTCAATTTGTTTGTTTAAAAAAAACACCAGTTTAGCCAAGATTGGCATTCAAAAAAACTAAATGCCTCAGAGCCTGTTTCTTCTTTCAGTAATTGGAAAAAAATACTTTGAAACACACAAAGCATCAACTGCTAAAACGCCTTCTAAATCATTGCCAACTACGCGACTGGATATGGATCAACGCTCAGGGGTGAAGTGCTCAGTGCAGATAGATTGTGCCACACATCTCAACTAATCACGTGCAGCTTTCGTAAAAAAAAAAACCAAACAAACCAACAAACCAACAAACAAACAATCGACTCCCGAAAAAAAAAAAGAAAAAAAAAAGCCTCCCACTCAGGAGCCGGCTCTCTTCGTTCATGTTCATTTCAAAGAGTCGGCTCTTAGAACCGGTTCGTTCGCGAACAACCAATCACAAGTGCTTTTAGAACGAGAGGAGCCTTTAAATCCTTCTGCCGTGATGTTCTAACAAATCTTAATGATAATTCACCATATGATATTATTATTATGATTATGATATATATATATATATATAATATGTATATATATATATATATATATATATATATATATATATATACATATATATATATATATATATATATATATATATATATATATATATATATATATACATATATATATATATATATATATATATATATATATATATAAATATATACATATATATACATATATGTATATATATCATAATATATATATATTTTATTCTTACATGTTCCTTGTAACACACACATAAAAGTGGTCAACATTCTGCAAGGCCGAACAGGAAAGAAATCCATACCCTGGAAAAACCATTTCTTCGCAGCGCTTAGCAACAAAAAAAGCAGCATGCAATGAACAATTTTTCCTTGAGCATATTACCTTTTTTTATTTTCTTAAAAATGCACAGTAAAAGTGCTTGGCTGAGGGCAGGTCTCTTTATGTAGCTTGGCAAATGCAGAAAAGATATAAATGGTGACTTTCAGGTCTGCTAATGACTCAAAGTGCATCTCACAAAGTGGTGGCTAACGCCACGATCAGAGGTGCCATAAGCTCAGTAAGCACGCACTGCAAGTCACTGGAATGTATTTCCCTGAAGGTGCAATTTTGATCTTATAAATGTCAAGCATAATGAGGCTTTCATACAGGCTTAATTTAGTTTGCAGGATCCAGTTTGAAGTGCTTCCCCCTTCAGGTGCCTTTGATCATAACACAATGAATGGAAAACCTGGTGAAACAGGTTGAAAAATGTCTTAAACCCTGTCAAGGTTTGTCTTGGATGGGAATATTACCTGATCTCAGTCTGAGTGCTAACATAAAAAGTGTTTAATGATGACCCAGCTCCCATTGGCTGCTATGAGCATCATGAGATGATTATAGAGCATTTTCCTTTTGCAGCCAAAACATTGTTGCGACTAATGCATGGTCAAAATAACAAAAAAAATGAACCTCCAATAATGTGCATGCACAATGTTCACTGTCAACATTGTCCAAATGAAAACAAAAATAAACACATTTTCTGTTAGTATCTCCGAACTGGCTTCAGCTTTTCAAACAACCCAGGACTCGTTGTGTCATCTGTGTCATCTGCCTAATCCTCCCTAGTAACTGGAGGGATTCATTTGCAAAAAAGCTGTATTTCCAAGAAGAAGAAGAAGAAGAAGAAGAAGAAGAAGAAGAACCCGAAACAGGAACTCGTAATGTTCCGCTTGTCTAAGTGCTGACGAGATGTGTCTCTTAACACTGTGGTTGAATGAGTATTAATGCTCACACTTTGCAATGACATACAAGCCTTTCCAATGGGCCGACTGTTGAAACATTTGGTCATCTTTTTGTTTGACGCCCACTGAGAATAATTCGTAAAGTACGTTACAGCCTGTTGCTGCCTGAGGCACGTACGGCCCAATACGTGCAGTGCAGCCGCTAATTGGCTTCCTTCAAATTGATTCTGACAAAGGTAATGAAAGGGTGAGAGAATGAGCCACTCAATTTATTATATCCTAATAATCTGATGCACATAGACTGTAAGCTGGTTTTACCACGGTTGCATGGGCTTCATCTTCCAACCACTTTAGCGTCTATACTAAGTAACTGCAGAGGAGATCTGCTGTAGGTCGGAGCAACGTGTTCATAGACAGAAACAGACCTCAGGTCATTCTGTAGTGCCATTTTGGATTGCTGCAGTTGTAATGGACGCGTGGCTGAGCTATTACATATAATCGTCAGGGAACTTCATCCATCACCAAGGTGACCAGTGTATCACTGGACGGACATGAAAGGTAAAACAAGCATGCTAATTGTCAAATTAAGACTATTTGGGCAATTTAAAGTAAAAAACGGAACCTAGCATAATGTATTTGCAATGTGGGATGTATCTGAGGCATATTGACAAATCAGAATAGGAGTCAGAACAGGCCACAGGACCATATTGCTCTGAGACAACAGTTCACACTTCAACATTGTTTGACATGTTTCAGACATTCAAAGACTTTGAATTTCCGTTTTGTCAAAGCACAACTATTCTTTCAGCGAATTAGATCTATGGAAAATAAATAATCTGCTTTTGTAAAGAACAAACAAACAAACAAATCCCACAAACAAACAGTAACTTCCAGATTGGTGTTTGCATATCGGTGTAGTGACAACCCTGAAGTCTTTGGGGTTGTCTTTTCGATGTCTTCTAAAAGCCACTTAAATCAACAAGAATGCGTAGTTTGATTCATTGTGGTGAAAGGTAGAGTGGCTGCAGTGAGACATGGGAGCAGAAAAGACCAGAGGACAAGCCAGAACAAATGTGTTGTTAGTCTGGCTAATGTATAACAGCCTGTTTTGACAGACTGTTCCAATAACTTCAAATTTCTTCTTCACAGAGTAGCATTTAATATGCATGGCCCATTTGGAAATTGTGTGTGTGTGTATGTGTTAGCATCTGCCCCTCCACTTTGCCTCCATAGTCAGTATCTATGTGTGTTCAACGGTGCACTTTGAAGCATAAGGCCAAATTCCTAGTGTACCGTCTGCACTTTGAATATCAGATTAATCATCGAGAGGACATTTTGCAGCTCATCTCTGAGTGTACCCGGTAAGACAAATGCTGAACGAGGCATACTCTGCAATGTCATGTCGCTTTAGGTTGTCAAGTTCACTTAATTTGAACTCAGTTCAATTGCATTAGATGATTTAGACTTGATGACAAAGACTTTTATAGAAGGTCAAATGCACATCGGCATGATGGACTTTGGCAGCCATTCTTGTTATAATGATCTATGTTACAGAGTCGATGCTAAGCCAAAGCAAGGTGAGCTACTGAATAAGGTCCTTGCCAACTACTACTATTAGATGTATGTTCAGGTCCTGCTCTTTGAGTCTCACTCATGTTAAACTGGCAGAAGCTGGAAGAGTCCAAAGATAAGTACAGTTAAACACAATGGGCCAGATCCACAAAGAACGCAGGGCACCAGGAGATTCTGGCTATTTTTGCAACTTTTTTTTGGTCCTATTTGCACAAGTTTCCTGCCACAAAAGCCCAGGCAATCACTGTTTAGATATGTCCCAGTTTCTGTTCATTAGCAAAATATCTGGGGGCCTGTGGTTTTCCACATGTAGTACTGTGTTGTTTTTAAAAAACAAACAAACAAACAAACAAACCATAAAATAAGTATTCCATTCTAATTGACAAATTTTACTTTCAGCGCCATGTTAGTTCTTGAATCAATAGTTCTCAACATTAAATAGCCAACTTGTTAAATACCACAATGCAGCATTCCCTATGAGATGTGCTGCTTGTGGCTCCTGGGCCGAAGTTTGCTCATGTCTGATCTCGAGGGAGCTCTGAGCTCTGCTTTGCTTGATTACAAACAAAACATTGTGGCAGTGCTGCCATATTGATGCGAACAGAAAATAATTGCAAAGTGAACTTGTTTGATTAACCGATACTGAGTGGCAGGCCACGAGTAACATATTTTTTGGAGTCAAACTGCATTTGGTCCGCAGGCCGTATTTTGGACACCGCTCAAATGGAGACACTAAATGCGAATTCAGTCGCCGCACAACCAAAACGACATGCTCGACTTTTTTTCTTTTAATTAAAATTATATTCATAAAAACGTGACTATGATTTTGTGACATTGTAACAGGGAGAATGGCAAGCCTATCACTCACACAGCGTCCCCGGGAGTCCAGATACAGGACTATAGAACTCGTTTGCGTGCCTTTCTTGAGGACATGCCTCAGCACATGGAAACATTTCACACCCCAACATCAACACACTCTTGTCTGGCTGCAAGATGCAAGTTAGCTCACTGGTCTCTGTGTGTCTGTAACGACAGCAGCAATTGCAAGTGCATTTCTCGGCGATAATGACCTGCTGAGCTTGAAAGACTCCTCGACCTCCAGCAGTGACATAGAACTCATGGTCAGAGAGAGGGGGTCTCGCCTCATACGCAATCTCAAATGATATCGTGATCGTTCTGAAGGGATTTTCAGATGTCAGTGGGGCAATATGAGGAGTTTTTTTGTGTGATGTTGTGCCTCGTGTGAGGCAGAGGAGCACGTGACCTAGTGACGACACCTTCAGCGCTGGTTGGCTGATGCTGTCATGGAATCACAAAGATTTTAAAAACAATCTAACTTGAAGCGAAGAAATAAAATATGAACAAATTTCAATCCAGATGAAAATAAAACCTTTCCAAATGAATGGCACAAAAACACACCTGGTGTGGACTGGCCTATAGACAGGTATCTTCTTCTACAATCCACCTCCAGTCAAAATGGGACAAACCCCCTCAGTCTCACTTTCACTCTCTTTGAAACCAGTCTCCCCAGAATCGATGCGCCTCATTATGAAACTCCCACTGACATCACACAAAGCGGGCAGTTCACATAGTCACATATCATCATTTGCCAGCCTGCTTCTGCCCACCGCAGAGAAGGTCTGACATCAATTTTAAGCCAAGATGGATTTGAGATGAAAAATCCAACCTCTTTAATAAATGTCTTGGTCAATAGAGGGACATCAGCCTGTTCGATTGGATGCCGAACAAAGTAAGGAAAGTTGAGATAGCTGAATTTCACAGGGCTTAGCCACAAACACAGCATCAGCGTTATGCCAGGCAGTGTGGAAAAAAAACCCAAAAAACTTCTGGGATTTTCTTTGCTGCTTTTTTTCATGGTCTTACTCGTCTTCCGTCGTTCGCACACCAATTGTGTTCTGATCACTGTTTGAAGTGACTTTATAATTACGCAGCATATCAGAGGTCCTTTGAACCTTTTTGATGTTTTCAGTCACGGGTGGATTTTATAAAACAGAAAGCCAAACTGCACTGCCAATCCATCTCCACTTGGTGATAGTTACGCTAAATGAACACACAAATGCTTTTTATGTAGTTAATATTGTGAAGTGCTAACTGCACGGTGCACATGGAGAGTGGGCACATCATCGTTCTACCTTTCTCTTAAGGGGATGGCGACACGACACTTGCACAATCAACAAATGTTGAAATTTATGTTGATCTGATTTGTCCTGCATCCAGAGACAAAGTAGAGAAGAAAAACAGAGGATTTTTTTTTTTTTAAATAAGGTACCAAATATATATATAGCACAGTAGTAAAGTGGGACAAAGCAAAAGTGAAAGACAGTTGCCCTTCACTTCACATCTGAGTGGCAGAGCTTAATTGAAGTGGAAGAACAAACACATGCAAATATTTAAGTGCTGTGACACTTGTTTTTGTCCCCAGTGAGGCTGCCGCTTTAATGGAACGTGGACGCCAAGGTGTGAAAAGCACACATTAAATTGAAATGTAGTGGCAGCTTGTTGCCTACGGCTGCCTGTATTCTCCAGGACTATACAGCTTAATAATTAAATGACAAAAGCCATTTATAAATAATGTGAGAATCTTAAAAGTTATTCTGGACTTTTTAAATATTTTACACGGGGTGTGAAAGCTCGACAGCCTCTTGCTTTCACGTTTGTGCGTCATGGAACAAATGTGTCCTTCTGCGACTTCAGTTCTCCTGAAAGCTGCATAGACCAAAAGGCAATAAAAAGAAAAACTATGGAACCTCTACGGAAAAACAACAACATGAATTTCACTGTATGTAGGATCTCAAATCAAATCCAGGCATGATAAATCAATAAAAACAACACCACAAAACGAATGCATAAACTAGCTGAGCAGATTATGTGCAACAAAACATTGAGGTCAACCAAACAGTCTTGAGGAAAGCAGAAGTACCAGTAAAGTTTAAGCATTAAATATTTAGATTTAAAAAAATTTAAAATAAGTAAACTAATCAAGCTCGGAACCATCCTGCAAGTGGAGCAGGAATAACTGGCTTGCATTGTCTTACATTTCAATCCTCGACCATCTAAGTGTGTCAACATAAGACTTTGCACGCATACTCGTCTGTTTTCAGACTAAAGAGAGGGTTGAAATGCAAAGTGTGGGTGGTAATCACACAGCAGATAAAGACTGGAAACATGAACTCATGAAGACCAACCGCTTTCAAAAATAAGCGCGGAGCAGATGTGTGAAATGTTCCAGCTCTCGTTAGACACCCCGCTGCCAGTCTCGAGATGTTGATATGAAAGTATAAATGGAGAAAGATGAGAGTGAACAGCTGTTGTGGGGGGGGGGGCATAAAGAACAGTGGAAAATGCGAGAAAAGTGAATGAAAAGAAGTGAAATAAGTCTCAGTGCCAGTCTAAACGGGCAATTTCACACTTGCTCCGAGCAGGTATCCAGCCAAAGTGACTGGTGGGTGAGCTCCCTCAAGGTTGGTTGAAGGATCAAGTGGTTCTTTAGAGTTACTTTTGACTCTGAGACCGTTCTGCCCATTTTCACCGCTGAGTGCTGACATTTACTTGTAATTTCTGTATTCAAAAACAAGTGGACGCCGATGGTAATGGTGCTGCATTTCCAATTTGGACCTTCTTGCCTTCATTACGACCAACACAGGGCCTCTTGCTCAGGCTGCCTGACTGTGTTGTTGAAGCAGGTGTCGTCAAAACAGGCACTCATAAATACAAACGCCAACATCTGGAATGGCCTCAGTGTCACTTACCTGTATTTTTTGGGTCTGATCTTCAGCAACTGTTGTGTCACATCACCAAAAATTAAGAATGTTGTTTTTGTAGAGGATATCAAAAATTTTGTTGTGCCATCGTGTTTTGCCCTCAGGACCGACCTCTGTCTTAAGATGAAGGTGCCATAAAAAAGGGCCATCAAAACAAAGACCAATAGACTGAGGAACAGATTTTTCCCCAGATTTGTGGCCACACATACACATATCAGCCCCCATAAACTGAAGAACTGACTGAGACACTCCCCCTTTTGCATCTTTGCACTGCTGCACTTTCCTTGCTACACTGTCTGCTGCCTCTATTTATCTATTCATCAGTGTGTGTTTTTTTTTTACAGACACTACTTTTATACTGTCATGTATTTTACGTTACCGTCGAATTGTTTCAATACCTAGCCGACGTTTTTTATATTGTCTAGTGTGAAACGGGTTGAGGAGTACTGAACGTTGCGCAATGTATTACGACAATAAAGTCTTCTAACCTAATCTGATCAAATTGAATGTGTTTACCACAGGCACTGCACTATCACTGCAGTTTTAATGCTTACTACTACATTTACATATTTATATATTTACACACACACACACACACACATATTTACATACATACATTTATACACATACATACATATGTATACACACACACATTCAATTATGTATGTGTGTGGTCCTTTTGTGTGCTCATAATGAGTGACAGTGGTAATGATAATGAAAGATGAAGGAAAGGGGTTGAACTGAAAACATAGAGGGCAGTATTCATTCAAATGGTTCAAAGAGTCTTTGATGGTTTTATAAGATCTTCAAAACAGTGGAGAGTGTTTGATAATAAACAACTGCTCATGTTTAAGCAATTGTTTTACCCTTAGCACATTATTAGCTCATCACAAAATAAACGTGACACTAGAACTGTGAAGCTGCAAAGAAACAATAGCTAGATTTGGTTTTCATTCTGGAAGTTGTCACAAGAGTCAAATCTTTGCTTTTCATTTTGCGCTCCAGTGGAGCAGCCTCACATCACTGAATAATGTAAAAAAAAAAAAAAAAAAAAAATTCTCAAAATCAGCCAATTGTTTTCCATTTACAGCCTCCTAAATGAAATGCTTAGTTGTACCTACCTGCTAAAACCGATGCTTTATTACTTCCATGTGCGCAAGCTCAAGTCTAAGTAACATGTCTGCACACTGTGTTCTGTCTGCTTGGCACTGAATTTGATGCATGATGCTGTTTCAAAGCAAGTCAAGTGTCCAGAGTGCAAAAAGTGGCACATCATTTCCACTGCATCAAAAAACACTTTGAAGGAGGCACAAGAATAGAGGACGAGGACATTTGAATGAAGCAGATTTTGCTTCTATTGGAGAAACATTCAAGCGTCCCAGGAGACAGAAGTTTTGATCTGCTGCACAGCTAGATCTCATTGTCTGACTGCTGCTAATTGGCTGCTGGTAATAACCACTGAGAAAATGAACAGATATTATTGAACAACGCTCTCACTGTGTTGCCACAAAGTGATCCAGCAGGAGTTCTGCAATTTTGCAGGAGATAACTGGCGAGGGCGGAGGAAGTCTGTTGTGACGAAAACACAAAACCCCTCACAAAACCAAATAAACTTGCAGGCAGTTGTGATTAATCTTAAAAGTAGGTTTTTGAATTAGGAAATCAGGACAACATCCCTGGTGGGATAACAAGAATGAAATTTTCACATCAGAGCAAAAACAAAACTTTCAGCAAAATGTCCTCCAATTTGAGGGCTAATTCGATTACATTCACTCGAAAACTTTAAAACCTGCCATCCTTTGAATGTATTTCATGTCGCGCTGCCATAGAGTCCATTAGAAACGTTTGAAAAGGTGAGCAAACTTGGAGGGTGATTGGGCAAATGATCCATCTGTGACTTAAACGTGATAGACGTGTAAGTGGACCATCAGATTGACTATTGTGCTACGTTAGCTGTATGCTGCTGCCCAGTGCCTAGCTAGCCGCTATGCTCCAAGTTGTTCAGCAAAATCCCTTGGTAAAGCCAGAACAGAACTAATGTTTCCTACAGATGGGAAGCCTGCACTGTTCTGTGTTCTTCTTCATGTTAAAAGGCTTCCAAGTTTGAAAAACTATTTGAACATCTACACTAGCATTTTAAACAGCAGCCACTGAGTTAAACTTGTAGTTTCTTCTCTCACTGTTTTACGCATAGGATTTTTTTGTTTTTAGAACACTTTGTAAATGTCAATGCTAAACATTCTACTTCATTCCCCTTCACAGTTAAACGAAGCTGGTTGGTTCAGTTTGAGAGTGACTGAGAACCCTGGAGAGTAGTCAGAAGGATGAGCGATATCTCAAAGTTGTTCTTAAACATTAATAAGTGATGAGTGCGATTTGAGGAACAAGTGTTTGACTGACTAGACTTCAGAATTGGATCTGGATCATTTTAATAACTCTAGTTCCTCCTGACAACAAAACGAAACAGTCTTTCCCATTTTTCCTGGAGCTGAAGTGGTGAAATTGCACAGAGCCTTTTTTTGCTGAAAGGTCAAGGCAGAAAACAATCACTGTTCTAATTCACTCGCAGTTTTAACACCCAGGCTTGTCACTCACTACGCTCTTACGCAAGGTTTTTCTCAGGTAACAGTGGGAGGGAAACGTCACACTTACCTCAGCTTGAAGACAGTCTTCTTACAACAGTCAGCCTCTGGATGTCTGGATGCACTGCTGGATGTTTAGATTTTTTATTTTTTTTCTGTTATTTACCTGCCAGTGACTGTCACAGCCCATTTAGTGTAAGGGTCTGTGCTGGGCCTGTCTGTGTGTGTGTCTCTCTCTTTCTCCTCAGATCCTGAGCTGATTGGAGCGTAGGGCTTCTTATGGCCGTTGAGCCAGGTCATGCCAGTGACACTTACAGAGGACTTTCTAAAAAAAACCCTGTACTCTTCATAAAAGTATAAGTAAATCATTTGAAATTAAATCCTGAAAATTAAAAATAAATAAATAAATCCCCACAGAGATGATCCTCCAATACTGAATATAATAACCCGATATATTATCATATTTTTTTTCATTCAACTTTGCAGATTTTAATGATAAACTAAAATATAATTAACAGATTAACGTTGTATGTAATTGTTTGTTTCCCTCCCTCCCCTCTTTTAACGTCCTCTTGTTGCCACCTCTCATAAGTGTTTTCCAATAACACTCACCGGGCGTGAAGTTCACTTTCAATCTTACGTCGCTTATGAAAGGGTCGATCATGTTTTATTCGGGACTGAGCCTGAGCGAAGGCCTGCTCGAAGAGCAGGTCATCGCAAAGCGAAGACTCGCTTGTTATTTATTGTTTTTTTCAGAGCTCTTTTGTGCCCCAAGCCGTCCATAGACCGAAACAATACTTTTCATAATTGCCTAAGATCAGTAATTAGATTCCATTGACTGACAACACTGTGTATTGGAGATTATTGGGCAGACATGGAACAGGCTAACAGCAAAAAGGATCAGTCAAGCACATTTTGGTTATGTTTGATATTAACTCTGTAAACATTTAAATTTTTTTTTTTAATGTGGACTGAATTGGAAAAACCATGATACCCTGGACGTGCCTGGACGTTTTGTATTTGCATGACGCAAAGAAAACTGACGTAGTTTATCGCAATCCAAGAAGTCAGAAAAAAAATACATTAGAAGAAAAAAGTTTTCAGACACCTTTAACATTTTACTCAATTCCAATTTTTTGCCATTAAATATTTGCAGGATAATTTGTTGTGTGTTCCAAGTTGCATCCGAGGCACACAACCAAAAGGAAATTCATTTGTTGTTTCTCGTTAATGAGACAAAATAAGAAATATAAATTTGTTCTGGTACTCTGGATGTGTTGCAATGGGACGTCAGTGCACAGTGCACATGCAGCATGTGGGTAAATGTTGGTGACTGCACTAAAAGGAAAGTGCAGTTGGAGACTGAAGATTGATTCTCTACGACAATAAAGTACATCACAAATGCACGAGGTGTTGAAAACTTTTTTCCACCACTCTATAATGAACTTTAAAATTCCTTTTGAGGTCAGTCCCATGCTCAGGGTGTGACATCTTTTTGTTAGTGTTTGTTTACAGCGTGTCCTTTTTTTTTTTTAATTCAATCACACCACCAAGACCTAATTTATGTGCTTAAAAATCCAAGCTCAGTTTAATGACTTGTTTTTTTTATATATGTATTTATATATTATTCCTACAAATACATGGTTTTCAGCACTTTGAAAAACGTTCACTTTTCTCAGTAAACCAAGAAAGCTAGAAATATCCTACAGTGAAAAAAAGAGACGAGGACGACCCAGTTTTGACGAAATAAAAAAAAAAGAAAAACCACGAAAAAGACATGAAAATAATAATCAAATTAAAATCAGAACAACATCCTGTACAAACACAATGGCCCAATAATTTAAGAAAATAGTGTCTCTAAAACGTTCATATTGCTTTGTACCTCCACTGACCGGGGCAGAGCCCACCCTGTGCAAAGACACCAGGCAGTTCAGGTACTTGGCCACAGAGGGCGCCACATCCCAGGAGCTGGTGCCACTCCAGAGGTTTTCGGGGGGGAGGGGGAGCTGCTGCCGGCGGCTTGCAGGCGTAGCAGGAGAGGAACAGTCTTGTGTGTGGGTTCCTCGCGCTCTCTTCTTCTCTGGCTGTTTTTGGCAGTAACAATACAACGACAAGGGATGGTCACACTACTACAGTACCGCAAGCCTCGCGGGAGCGAGGATGTTTTCACTGGTTGCAGTTGTAGTTTCACTTGTTATTACTTTCTACAGCATTATTACGAGGACTATCACCAAGACACACAGAGTGCATCGTTTGTGTGGTGTGTGTGTGTGTGTGTGAGTGTTCTGGGTGTGTGCGTGCGTGCGTGTGTGTGTGTGTGCGTGTGTGTTCTGATTGCGTTTGTGTGACTTGTCTTCAGTATTCAGTGCTCAGAGCTCGTCTTCTCAAAGGAGAAAGTGGGAGGAGTCAATAGCTTGGAGTTGGGGTTCGGGGAGGCGTCGTCCCGCCCGGGACCCTCGCCGCCGACCCCCAGGTCGAAGGAGTCCTTGGAGTCACTGGAGGGCGCTCTCCTCCTCAGGCAGGTGTCTCGGCCGGGCAGCGGGAGGGGCATCCCGAACCCTGCGAGCCCGCCCAGCGCCTGGTGGTAGAGGTCCGCCTGGGGTCCCTGCAGCCCCTCGGGGGGGTCCACGGAGATGCAGGGCGGGCTCATCTTCTTCTTGCGGCGCGGCGAGGCCGGCGAGGTCGGAGCCGCCGTCTGGCTCTGGATCTGCAGGCTGTCGGCGCGCGACACGAAGCCCGATGATGTGGACGTGGCGGAGGCGGCGGCGCTGGGCCCCGCGTCCACCGGCGGGCACGCCTCCAGCGAGTGGCGCCGCGCCGCGTCGTCCAGCCAGGAGCGGGGGCGGGGCCGGGGCAGGAGGGCGCTGCGGCCCTGCGTGTCGACGCTGTGGAAGCGCTTCAGCTGCCTGGAGCTGCTCGGGCTGCGGCGCTCCGGGAGGCCGGAGCGGCTGCTGTAACCGTCATTGCTGCTGCCGCCGCCGCCGTTCTCGCCACCGTCGTCCTCCGTGGTGATGTCATCGCCGCCGGCTACCGCGGCCACCGTGTGGGTGAGGAGGGAGACCTCCTGGTCGGCTGAGGCGTCCTCAGCGTTCTGCAGTCTGGCTGGTACGCGTGAGGGAGGCAGGGAGGGCGAGGAAGAGGAAGATGAATGGGAGGAAGAGGAGGTGGGGGAGGTGGAGAGGCAGTGCGAGTCATGGAGCTGGGTGTGCACGCTGCTGGGGCGCCAGGCCTTGGGGGAGGCGGCCGGCGTGGCGGGCAGCAGGCAGAGAGCAGGCTGCTGCTGCTGCTGCTGCACGCTAGTGTGGGGCGAGGGGGATGGTGGGGGGCTGAGGGAGGCCACATTCACCAGGCCTTCAGCGCTCTCGCCTCCCTCAGAACACAGAGCCTCCTGAGAGTCGGTGGACACAGCGACCTGGAGGGGGGAAGGAGGGAGGCGGGGGTGTGGGAAGAGTTGAGCAGGTAGATATGCAATGAGAGGGGGGAGACGACTCGTTAGTGAGAGGTGATGTGAGGGATGAGAAGCGGTGGGGGGGGGGGGGGGGGGGGGTGAGTGTAGGGGGGTCTGGGTCAAAGGTTACAGTCCGGCCAGCAAACATTCTCACGAGAATTGAACTGGGCCTTAATCTTCCCTGATTCCACTTCACATTCCCACATC
Source organism: Nelusetta ayraudi (assembly GCF_046127955.1). Lineage (NCBI taxonomy): Eukaryota > Metazoa > Chordata > Actinopteri > Tetraodontiformes > Monacanthidae > Nelusetta > Nelusetta ayraudi. Next base: position 4,787,354 of record NW_027466092.1, read on the forward strand.
CCCCCCTCCTCCCCCCCGCTCACTCACTGATATGCAGAATAGCTGATCAGTGCAACTCACAGGGACACAGCTGGAGTCGTGTTTAACAACAGTAAAGTTTATCAGGTAGCCTATAGCTATTTGAGTTTCAAGAAGTTCGGTCATCCCAACGAATGTCCCCACAGAGAGAGATTTTCCATTTGAGGTGATGGCCAAGTTGGCATTTTAATTAGTGTTTCATGAGCCACAACCCCACTTACAATTATAATATTTAAAGCACCATACGCTGTTGTGACATTAAAGGTCCCATATTACAGAAGTCTCGTATTGATATGAAATTGTTCCATCAGCACTTTTTGCTTAATTTTTCAGAAAGTGTGTGTGCTACAGTAAGACACGCACTTTGGAAAATTGGCCGCCTGTGATGTCACAGATGAGCTTTTTCCTTTACCGTTTTTTTAAATTTTTTTTTAAATTCCTTTCAGGCCTTCTGGACTAAAAATCTAAAGACAGCTCTCAAAAAATTGGACTGCAGGAATATATCTTTCATAAACTAAATCTAAGTAAATCCGTGGACACTCACAACAAATCAAACGGGTTTGTTTTGCACAGCTCCTGCGTGTCTTGAAGTGGCAGTGGAGGATAATAAAAAAAAACCAACATAAATCTAAAAGTTTCTTTCCCTGTTTTTGTTTTTCCCCTTATAATGGGAGAATGCTCAGATGATTGAGTTGATAACTACCTCGATCAGCTAAGGTTTGGAAATAATGTGTTCGGAATTCTGCGCTTGGCCCAGTTTTTTCTTTTCCCACAGTTTATAAATTGAAAGCTGGCCGAGACTGTGAACTTTGAGGCAGGCAACCCGACCTTATAACTTCTGACCGGCCATGCTGAAACCCTGCACAGTGCGCGTCACACTCTTTCCAATTGACACTGCAACCAGATTCCAAACAGTGTTTCCAGGCTGTGGGTCTTACCTCTGAGACAAAGCAACTACAGCATGTGAGGTCAGCAGTCAGAGGGCGAGCATTGTGTTTGTCTACTGCAGGAGAGGAGGCGTTAGTGAGCACAGTGATTGTTAAAACTTATAGCACGTGAGGAAAACAAAACATGACTTGTTCCTCACTGGCCACAAATTGCACAGCAGGGCAGCATCGGGCAGGTTCAGAAATCTTGGAGGTTTGCAGATGAGAGAACGAGGCATTGATGAGTTTTGGAGCGCAGGCTTGTCTCGAGACGCATGTGGCGTTCACTTCCTCGAAATGCGAGGCCACAGAGACACCTAGTGGCCAGCTATGTCATAGACAGCCTCAGCCAATCAGCAGCCACAGTAACGTGTCAAAGTCGAGGCTAATCACGAAGTCCGCTGAAGATTTTATGAGTTGAAATCACCCTGTCAAGACTTTCTGAAGTATCATCGGGTACAACAGCTGCGGGACTCTGTCTGGTTGGCACATTAAGGACTCAACTAGCTGGTAAAAAAAGAAAGCGATCACAAATGCTGTACTAGATTAATATGATGGCGTTTGTAAAAAAAAAAAAAAGTGTCTGGACAGCACTTGTTCTGCTGAAATCCCCTGAGTTTGTAGAGTAGTAAGCCCACTGCACTGACTGTGGGTAGCCATAAAAAAAAAAAAATCCTGCTTGTCTGGCTGGCACATTCTGCTATAGTTTAGCATGTTAGCAACCTAGGGAACTTTTGCGTACCACTGGTAAAGCTAACCGCTAGTTCCTAATGCTTCGTGGCTGGTGGTTAGCAGTTGCCGTGATCCAAGTTTTATTTTTTTATGTTTTTTTGGAGACGATGAAAGAGGGGTGTGTTTTTTTTTTTAATGTCATTCAGTCTGGTGGTCTGTTAGAAAATGTACATGAGTTCAATGTTTCTCTATCAGCCCAGTGGGAAGCCACAGTCTGTCCCTTAGGTTTTGTTCTGTTTCAGGAACAGGAGTATCTGTGTCTGAGTAGGAGCTCTGGCCTGGGTGGCTTTTGAGCCCAGCTAAACTGAGATCATAGAGCAACAACCCGTGTGAGGAGATGAGAGAAAACAGTTTAGATGTTAGAGGTGGATAGGACAGGGAAAGAGGTGAAAGAAAGACAAAGAGGCGTGAAATCACTGAAAACGTGCAGAGAAGGAAGCTCATCACTTGACTGAGGGACCACAATCAGAGGAGGTAAAGCTATATAGATTTTTAGCACACGCTTGCAATTGCCTTGAAAAAACAAAACAAAGTAGGCAAACCAAATAACAGACAAATAAATGCTTTGTATGTAATCTCGTAGATATTTTTGAATTATTTTGCCACTTGCAGATTAGTCTGGGATGGCATTACCTTAACATCTCACTGCGGTTTTAGATCTTCCTAAACCTGAAGAACAGCTTACAGTAAGTTAACCATTTAAATATCTATTTCTAGTATAAAAAAAATATTTAAAAAAAAGTTTTATATTAATTAATAAATAAAACTAAAACTTACAAAACCTCGGAAATTTTAAGCTTTTGTAATCTTGTTTTTCCCCTTAGCCGTGATTGTGCCAAACCAAACGCTCCTGCAGCTGGGTCAAGGAACAGCTTTTGTGTTGCTTTGCTGTGTTAAAAATGCTTTAATATCTATAGTGTGTTTGTATCACAAAAAAAACCCCAACATATTCCCGATCCATATGCCTGAAGGGCACGCAGCGTCTGCAACAGCTGTTTCTCATCACACGAAGTGTGAGCAGGAGAACTCGGAGGCACACACCAGCGGATGGTGCCGTTTAGTCACCTGTCTGCGGAGCGTGCGGCTAAATGTGTGAGCCCGTCGCGGAGCCAGTAGTCGCGGTATGCTCTCCGAGTCTGAGTGGCTGTGGGGGCTGATGGGTCTGAACAGCTCTGTGGGGACAGTCAGCTGCCGGGAGAAGTCGCTGGGCTGGGAGTTCACTGAGCCACTGGAACCTGCACACACACACACACGCATGCACACACACACACACAGTGTTGAGCATAATCAGTGAGTTAAACAAATACAGCCGGTGTGCTGACACGCACAGAGAGGAAATGGACCTAAAACTTCCTATAATTACGACCACATCAAGTCCGGTTGTTATCATGTTCTAACGAGGCCTTAAATGAAGAGATGAGCAGTTTGCAAATGATCACGCTAATCTAAATGTTTTATTTAGGTTATCTAACATTATTGAGAAGATAAACTATTATATCCTCAGCTCTTTAGCACTGTCCAGTGAAATGCAAGCTGATCCTAGGACACCAGAAAAAACAGCTATAATTAAAACGCACTTCCCCCCAGAGTGTGTGAGTGTTGAGCAAATTTTTTAAAGAAACTGAGCAGAAGGTCAATTGTTCCATTTACGGAGATTTACTAGCTTGAAAAAAAAAATCGTGGTGCATAATCTTACATGGAGAAGGTCACCTTAAAGAATAATCTTGTCTTTCCAGCATTTACATGTACAGGAAGAGCGGGTTCTCTTGTAAGGAAGGGGCTACGGTATACTATGCTATTCTCAGCAGCCCGGATCTTCCTCTGATATTAGAGCTGGTATAAGAAAGATTAAATCATACTGCACCAAACAGGGGTTAACATTAAGTTGCTGTATCCCTACTAGGTTCAGCTAAATCTCACACAATGAGCCTTTAACACCAAACATAAACGACCACTCAACACTGATATTGAACTGGCAAACATTTAAAATATCCAGATTTGCCAACCAACAGGGCCTTTGCGTGCTGTATCCGGAGTTGTCACTCGTTATTGACTGTGGGAACCTCTTACTGTAACGGCTACTGTGACAGAAATAACATAGGACATTTAAAAGGGCTACGGCAGGGCAAATTAATATTCCTTATCAACTGGCAAATGTAAGCCTCCCCCCTCTAAAATACAAATTTATGCATGTTCATGTTTTGCATTTATAATCTATAATATTCTCAGTTCAGTCTGTTAGAGTTGTTGTGTATCTGCCTCTGCATGTCTTGACATGGTAACCAGCTAAAACTTGGTAGCTGAACAAACCATTTACACTATAAACATACACAAGATTCACTTTCTGTCAATGGTATATAAAGTGAACAGCATCCAATATCCAGCGTTGTAGTATTCAAGACCAGTCTTAGCCTCAATTAGCCTACGTGGTCTTGGCATTCTTTGGTCTTGTCTTCGGCCCCATTTCTGCACACGCCATAATATTATACTTTTATTCTACAATTGGTCTTGGTAGTTTCAAATGGTTTTTGATGGTCCTGGTAATTTCAGACGATCTTGGTAGTGTCTGATGGTCTTGGTATTGTCAGTTGTTCTTAGTAGTTTCAAATATTCTCAGATGGTCTTAGGAGTGTCAGATGGTCTTGGTAGTTTCAAATGGTCTTAGATAGTCTTGGTAGTTTCAGATGATCTTAGGAGTGTCAGATGGCCTTAGTAGTGTCAAGTGGTCTTAGATAGTCTTGGTAATGTTAGACGGTCTTGGGAGTGTCAGATGATCTTGGTATTTTAAGGTGGTCTTGGTAGTTTCAAATGGTCTTAGATAGTCTTTGTAGTTTCTGATGGTCTTGGTAGTGTCTTGGTCTCAGTTAAGCATGTCTTGATTACATTAGGAGAAACCTCAAACACACACACACATCCGAGACACTTTTGACCTGAAACAAAGTGTAGCCCAGCCTGTTTATCAATTGTGGTGTCCAATGTAAATACCTGACTGGTTTCTGTGGCTGCTCTCTATGTGCTGGGGACCTTGTGACTGTGTTACAGGCTGTGCTTGCTCCGTGAGTCCGACGGGCTGCGGCGGAAGGAACATGTAGCTGTCATTGGGCAGGGAGTGCGTCCGGCCCACTGTGGGCTTTCTCACGCTCAGCAGGTTGCTGTCGGCCAGCTCCTCAGGATCGAGCTGCTGTGTCTAGGGTGAGGAGAAAAGAAGGTCAGGGTTTCTAATGGAACCTGGAGAATGGGTCCTGCTTTTTTACTGGGACACTGTGTCAGACTTTATTGTTGGTATCTTTTTAGGAGACAATGAAAACAAGGAGGCAGTAGCTGTCAGCGTAACACAGCAGACAGACAGGACCTTTGCATGTTGGAGATGACTGACACAGAGCTGCCACAGATCACAGAAACTGCTCGTTTGAAACCAATAGAGTTCTCTGTTTTTTCAGTATGTTAGAGGTGTTATTTTAAGCCTGCTCCGTGATTGTGTGTCAGCATCCCGCAGCGCGACCCTTTACAGAACCACCACAGAACTACCAGAGCTCCAGCACAGAAAACATTTCAGATAGGGGTGAGAACCACGAGGACAGGAGACGACACGCACACAGAGGAGACGACTGGATAGGAAAGAGTTTTGATCAGACAAAGACTCACATGGAAAGCACAAAGGATAAAGGAGACAAGAGTGAGAGAAAGAAGGGGAGGAGAGATAGGGAAGGAAGAGTGCAGAGAGAGGAGATGAGAAGAGTGGAGAGGAAACTGCGAAGTGGCAGGTTTAGTAGGCGCACTACTCTACTGGACTGGACTGGACTGGAGTCACACACATTAGGCTGGAAGATGGAATGAGAAGATAAAATTTGGGGGTACAAGGTTAAAATCACGCTGGGGTCTTTCAAGGGCTCTCGTGCTCCACTGCCTCTTCACTTCATTGTCCAAGCAACCCTCAATTAGCAGCCGATTGGTGTCGGGCCTCGGCCAGAGTTCCCGAGACTGATGCTTCAAAGAGAACATTGATCCCACAATGTTACACTGACCTTGTGAGGGAGATGTGACCATTAACGAGCCAAATTGGTTGTTAATAATTATACCCTGACAACCAGAGGGCATCCAATTCATTTTCAATTAAGAGGGCACATGTCCTTCTCCCTAACAGTCCTCTGGCTCAGTGTGTCAAAATTCATCCTGGTGATAATGCATACATCAGTTGTGTATGCATTACACACCTGATGTATGCACACATCAGGTTCTGATGTGTGGCCTTAGCATTTCACAAACTGCTGATCTACTGCGATTTTCCTACTTCCCCAACCATCTCTAAGGTTTACAGTTAATGATCTCAAAAAGAGAAAATATCCAATGAGACAGCTGCGTTGAAGTAAATGGCTTGTTGATATTGGGGGTCAGACGTCTGAATGGGCAGACTGGTTGGACGCGAGAGAAAGGCCATGGTAACCAAGATCTGATGAATAGCATCTCTGATTGCACTACAACTCAAACCAAGGTTTTCTCATTTAAAACCTGCCATTATACAATGTTTTGCTTACACCGTAGTGAAAATGTGGTGACAAATTAATTCAACAGTGCCTGCAAATACTCAATTAGCTAAACATTTACTTTCTGGAAACAAATGTACAGTAGCATGTAAAAGCAGAAACTAACCAAAACTACTAAATTTGTATCACAATATAGTTTCTGGAGATAAACGTTGAATAGGTAGCGCATTTTTATCTATTTTTTTTAACACTTGACTTTGGTGCCCCCAAGTGGCCATTTAAACGCAGATTCCATAGTGGTTGGTAGACTGGTAATTATCAAACTAAAATGTGTTCCAACGACTGCTGCAGAAGTATAGTGAAGTAACATTTTGTGGTCCAACAAGACCCAAAGAACACAACATGACAAAGTTGCCAAAACCACAAGAAGATGATTTGTTGTTGTTGCTGTTGATCGCAGCTGTGTGTTACTAATGACAACAATGAGTACTAGCTGTGCTTGTTATTTGTTGTTACTAGTGTGCTGGGACTACTGCTGCATTTCAGATGTTAAACCCCACTGTGTGACAGTAGTGGTGGCACAAGAGGCTTTGAAAGTGCCCACAGATAGAAAACACTACAAGATACTGCGGAAGGGGGTAGGGGGACGAGGAGAGAGAAAGACAAGAACTGTCAGTACATTGCATTCCAGACTGGTTAGAAAGAGGGAATTAAAATCGTCGGGGGCCGAGTCGTCTGTCAGAGCTAGGGACCAGGATTTCTCAGAGGCCAGAGACAGAGCTTCCATCTCCGCTAGAGGGATCTAGGCAGGAAGAGACAACGGCTGGTCAGCAGAGAAACAACAGACACACACTGCAGCAGACAAAAGTCAGGTTCACTAAGCACGAAAATGAGGGAGAAGAAAAAAAACAAACATCTAGCTAACAGAGAAATCAACAACCAACTGTAAATATGCGACAGAGAAAACAACAAGGATAAAATAAACTGTTTACATGTTATTATAAGTTGCTGTTATTGCAAAGAGCAAGATTAGTTCAGAAGCCAAACGTAAGCACGCAGACACACACACACACACACACACACACACACACACACACACACACACACACACACACACACACACACACACACGACCTGATAACTCCAGAGGTGGTAACAGCGCACACTGTACGCAAATACTCAACTCCAAAAAAAGTGTACACAGATACACAAAACTGAAATATACTATGTTGTGCAAATGTCAGAAACTTCTCAACATTTTGGTATTAATAACGGTAATAATTGGATTACTGTCACACTTTATTGAATGTAATAACCATAAATACTGGAAATATATGGAGATTACGGCACTGCGGTGGATGTGGAAACTATTGTATTGTTTTCTTCTCCTTTTGCTTTGGCTTCATTCCATTTATTGACTAGACTGGTATGTGTTGCCTTGTAAATGTAAAGTAAGCACAGACACTGGAAAAATCTACTTTAGTTGCATTACAAAGTATTTGCACTTACTTCCACCTCTGGAAAACAAAGGTCACTGCCATAAACAAAGGACACTGGCTCATGTTAAGGAAAATAGGCAGTGACTGGAATGTGTTCCGAATCACATCTCTGGACCAAGCAGATACTGTACACATCAGTCTAACAGCTTGTAAAAATGAGTTCACACTAAGAGGTATGTCAATATAGGGTACTATATAGGTAGGTACTGTTGCACCTACACTGAACACCAAAATGGCGATGAGGTTGAAGCTACAAGCTTGACAACTTTTGAAAAGGTGGCAGGGTCTTTTTTTAACAAAACTGGCAAGATTTATTTATTTAATTTGTAACACTTTGTTTTTATACTTTTGTCGGATGAGCAATGCTTGCTGACGTTCGTATAGACCAGCTAGCTAACTTGCGCTTCGCTGCAGTGACAGATTTTGTCATTATTTGGTTTACATGGGATGAACTGTCCTGTTTACAGAACATTCTGGACATGTCAAATTCTCAACAAATTGTAAATATTGATGAAATGTGTCATGTTAAACACTGTCACTTCTGCTAAATTCCAATTTGCACAGCACCATTTGTAACACACCTACACGCTGACACAGGTCTAATTGTTTTCTTTCGTGAAGGTGGGATCGAAGTGCCTTCGTTCCCTGTCGCACTTCACTTCTCTTTGAGCAGTGCTGACCTCTGCCTCTGGCTGCTGGGTATTTGGCTCAGTGCCTGGCCAACGGCAGGAAAGCTTTCCTACAGGCCTCCTATGACTCCTACGACACTCTATAGGAAATTTCTGCTGACATATTAGCAGATGAAAGGTGGCCTTTGGCGTCTCTTAACGACATCTCAAAGCCATTAGAAGATAAGCCACCATGGTGCAAATGTAATTGGTCCAGATTTGCCTTCAAATGAGGGAACGGGGCGCCCAGATGCATTATTCAGTGGCTCAGTGATCTTATTGACTGAACCATTGTTCTGCAGAGCTGAGCACACGATCCGTTTCCTTCCGACTCGGCTATCGAATCGCTGTGACTGTCCGACAAAAGCGGGATTTGACAAGGAAACGTGCAGATACAAACGGACGCAATAAAAATACAAATGCATTTCAGACAGAACAGGCATGCAAGTGAGGCTGCTGGACAAAGCCAGCAAGCCGCTGAGGACTGATGGATGTAAAAAAGTGATGGAAGACTTGAGCAAAAAGGATGAGGTCACAGCCGTGCCAAGAGAGGAGGCAAATCACTGCAGTGGGCGGTGGGGCCAGTTAGGAGACTGCCAGAACAGGAAAGGTTATGATTGTAGGGCTGCGCCACATTTCCAAGCCAGGGTTTGCTTTTTCATTACTTCTTATGAATGAAGTTTTCAGGAACAGTGTGTACTGAGAACCTGAAAAGGTCACTTTTTCTCATCTTTCTCTCAAGATTTGAAATGAAATGGCAAAAGTCCTCATTTGACTGAGAAAAAAAAAAATCAAAATAAATGTGGTAAGATCACACACAAGTAGTGATATAATTAACTTATCATTATTATTAGTAGTAGAATTAGTATTATTATTATAATTAGTAGTAACAATAGTAGCAGTAGTAGTAGTAGTATTAGAAATCTTAACAGTGTGATAATACTATTGATGATGATAATGATTAATATATTAAAAGAAACAAGGAAATATGATTTCCCATTACATTAAGTTAGATTAAAAAAAAAGTTAATACATTTAATTTTTGGTTTATTTCTCTCATTTTGTTGTTTCCTCCGTGTTATTTCTAGAATTGTTTAATTTATAAAACAATGCAAATGTACTTTCCTCTCTTACCATGTGATCAATATGATCACTGAACAAATAAAAATCATTCTCAGACAGTGAACAAACATTTAACTCTAGTGAAGATCGGGGTTATGAAGACGAAATGTCTAAATTATGAACAGAAAGGATAGTTTTGGTTTTTGAACTGACCCTTTGAAGGCCCTATTGTATGACAGACTTTCTTGACCAGTGCTTCCAAACCCATGAGTGGGTTGCCCAGAAATAAGAAAAAGTTCATCCTTTACTCCTTTTACTTGCTCAACCTTTCAGAAAGTATATGCGTTTTTTTGTGTTTTCTGAAAATCAGCCCTTTGTGATGCCACAGAGGGCACCGATAACCTTCTTAAGCTATGGAGACAACACCTCCAACCAGGTGTTGTTTTGTCTTTGGGCAACTGGCTAAACATGCTAATTTAATGCTAGCTTAAGAGCAAAACTTAGCACGGTGTGGGACTTTTAAAGGAACCCCTGAGCGCTTTATAATACACTTCAATATTTCTAGACTTTCCCACAACAAACAGATACGACAGTGACTACGCCTGAAGATTTCCCCTATATTCTTCTGATACCTGTGGGGCCCACGCATTACAGGGAGCTAAAACCAATTGGATGTATGACATGGAGGAAGTGAATCGTCACTCTGGCGATTATTGACCTTCTTGTCGCTGCTGTGCTTGCTGAACTTGGGGGGCAGCGCGTAGTAGTGGCAGATAGAGCCAGACAGGTTGTCCATCAAACTCATCTCCCCCTCCATTGAACCCTGGATTACCAGGGAGACCGAGTCAAACTGCGCCCTTCGCTGGACAAACTTAGGTAATGCAGGGGGAGGGAGAGAGAGTAGGCAGGAGAAAAAACGGGAGCAGAATGTAAGAGAGAGAGAGAGAGAGAGAAGGACAAGGGTGGAGGGAGAGGACAGATAATTAAGACGGGTGGACGTGGAAAGATGAGGAAGGAAAGAATGGATGACAGAGAAAGAAAGAGAAGAAAACAGACAGTCAATCGGGTAGAAACAGACACATATACAAAACAGATAAGAAGAAGAAAACCTTGCAAGTAGAGCTACATTATCTGACATAAAGCGAGACCTGCCTGCCGGGCACGGCTGCTGAATATGTACACGACCTGCTCTCAAGCTAGGCTGTTTCACTGTCTAAAAACCACAAGGGGTCGCTACAACACTGCAGCAGAGCTGGTCTGCCAGATAGACAGAGAGAGAGAGAGAGTGAGAGAGAAACAAGAATTGCAGCTTAAGGACACGTTTGCAGAGAGCAGCAGAGGAAGACGGATAACATCTGAGAGACGGAGCGGTAGGACCTCTGCTTCCTACCCCGAGCCCCAAATTCCCCCCCTGCAGTCTGGAAATAGATGTTGAGACGAACAACAAGACCCCGTGGTGCGGCTTTCCCATGGCACTGTGACCCATCTATGACTGGCATGGTCTCTGTAGAGACGAACCATACACACACACACACACACACACACATGCGTGCTTGCTGCATGCACATAGAGTAAACAGTCCCAATGTGGGTCAGTATGGGCTGCTCAGAATAATAAATTCACAAATTGAGGAAACATTTCTGGACATAAGCACAAAGAATTTACCCCGTTAATCACTGTCCAGGAAGTAAAGAGATTTTTTTTTTTTTTTTCAAAATTTAAAAACAAACTTTTACATTACACACTGGCATTTGGTCGTAGCAGACTTGTAAAGCAGCCACTTGTATTCAGAATTTTCAACAGAACGCAGGCGGGAAAGGTCAAACGGTGATTCTGTCTCTTGGATGTGTTGAACTGGGACTTGGCATCCAGTCTAAACCAAGATGACCATGTATGGACCACACCTACATGTCTGTTTAATGAGTCATTCTTTTTTAACAAGCAGCTCTTTGTGTGTGATGGAGGGTTTTCAAACTGAGTCTTCATACGATTCTCAAGAGCAATGAGTTGGTAGCTCCCCAATCTACGATGTCTATCATCCAATGGGAGAGAGCAGGAGACACGCTGCTCATCTGCACTCATGTCCAAGGTTCTAAAGCAGGGGTCCCCAAACTACGGCCCGCGGGCCACATCCGGGCCTTTGCGTGTCTCTGTCTGGCCCGCATGAAGGCAGTCATAATCCCCCCCGCTCCCCTATGCCGACACGTTAGCGCTATCGCGACATGCAGTTCCGTCATGTGGCCCAGTGCTAAAAAAGTTTGGAGACCACTGTTCTAAAGGTTCAAACCACTCACAGCCGAGCACCCCTTTTGAATTACGCTTTCATCCACATGGCATCACAGTGATACGCCGAAACTAATCTTTATATATTTTGAAGCTTTAGAAAAAATATTTCTCACCTCCAGTTGGGGCTCCAGACACGAAGGGGCGTCTACACTGATGTTTATAGAGTCTCTCCGTATGTCAGCGGTTGGTGAGTCCATCGGCCCGCCTGTGTCCTGCCCTCCACTGGACCTCCAAGGGGAGCCTCCAGAACTGGACCGGTCCATGCCCAGAGCCAGAGGGTTGAGCTGTGGAGACCTCGACGCCATTTCCTCCATCTGAGCTCTGTTCTCCAGTTCCATCTCCGCCTCGAGCTCCGCCTCCTCTTTGGCTTCCTTGTTGCTCTCCTCCAGGTGCTTCATCAGGACAGCGATGACCACATTGACCAGGACGAACTGAGCGGTGAGGACGAAGGAGACAAAGTAGATGGGAGAGACCACGGTGTTGTAGCAGGTGCCAGTGTCCTGGGCGCAGTCCCTTAACGTATCCTGGAAAGAAAAAAACAAAGGAAACAGGAAGAACGGTTAGCGACGTGCACAAGAAACAAGGAGTGTCGAAGCAGAAATTCAGCTCGACCAAAAAACAAATATTGGAAACTTCAATGCAATAATAGTGCAAAACCTTGAATTTGATCTAAACTGTGAAGGTTTTGGTTGTGAAAGCATGCCGCATGGTTACTGCTCTTAGGTCGTTCAACCAAATCTCTGAAATTCCTCTGTCTTTCTCCAATACCTTCACACTCACACTCATCAGACAATTAAGTTCAGGATCCGAAGTTTTAATGAGTTGGTTAACATAAGTTCAACTAGCTTCAACCTTCCTAAGTGCAGGAATTTTCAAAGTCTCCAAAAAGCATAAAATACACTAAACCTCGAGGAATTTTCCTTTTTCCATGTTAATGCTCAAATGATTTCCTTTGAATTGTTATTCCATTCAAAGGAGATTCATTTTTGTCATCACTGTTTATTCCCCCTTCTTCTCTTTTGTGCAAATACAACCGTTAAGCTAAATCTTTCCAACATTTACTTTTAAGCCTGTCGCATGAGTTACTTGACAAACATTAGCTTGCTTAAATAACACTCATGGCACCTGTTGTTGCATCAGCATGAACATCAGCAATTTGGCATGTTTATACAAGCTTTTCATGTGCACAGGTTTACATAACTTCTGGCTGCACTTCAGTTTGGTTGTTATGGAGTTTTAACAAAAGATCATGATCACGGCCCAAAAGACAATAAAACACTTTCTGGCAGGGAAGTAAGATGCGCTGTTGTTTTGTCCATCTATTACCACCTCCACACGAACTTGATGCCTCATTATATAAAAGGCACACCGACTACTGGCACTGAACACTGGCTTTGGACTAAAGGAGGTTGTGTAATTGTCCAATATAAATGTGATTTTTTTTTTCCTTTTTTTTAAGCTAGAGCAGAAATAACCACCGACTGGTGTGTGTGTGTGTGTGTGTGTGTGTGTGTGTGTGTGTGTGTGTGTGTGTGTGTGTGTGTGTGTGTGTGTGTGTAAGTATTGGTTTTTCATATAAAATTAAGATTATGTTTAGGCCAACAATAGCGCAAAGCTGTAATTATATGGCTATACACACAAGTGTTCTTTTGTCCTACAGTCATGAGCTACTTTCACCTTCATGATGCCGTTCCAGTTGTCTCCCGTTGAGACCCTGAAGAGCAGCAGGAACGCCATCCCAAAGTTTCTGAACGTGGCGTAGCGTCCAAGACCTTCACACGGGTGCAGTTCATCACATACTGAGGGAGAAGCAGAGAGTTGGCAAAAGAAGGGTTTTATTTTATTTTATTTTATTTGGCATCACAATAAACAGCACCCTATTGTGTTTCCCAGTCCTGCGATTTGAACCTATTGGAGAGATCAATGACATAATCCAGCCAAAGGCTCTAGAAAGCAATTAACATCAAATTGATTTAATTCACAGATGGGAAAATGAAGAAGTAGGTGCATGTCTGTGCATGCACTCAGTGGGATGTTTTGCCTGTGAGTGGGTGTTTGCACTTTGTCTGGTTTGCCTGTATGCATACTGCATGTGTCCTTACTCAGGTCTCCAAAGAGTTCCACTCCCAGTGCTGCGAAGATGAAGAAGAGCAGCATGAAGAGGAGACCCAGGTTGCCCACCTGCAGAGAGACACCAGCAAACCAGTGTCACATTTGGAATGTCTGCATGCATTAGTTTTATCCATTTAGAAATGAACAAATAAGACCAAAAGACGTTGCAAACTATGCTCATTTTCAGATTTTAGATTTCATTCAGACTTCAGCTGAGCAGCCTCCTTGACTAATCAAGCCCCCATCAATGATTCTCAGTTGTGGCTCTTCTAAAACCAATGCTTGTTGAATATACCACATATTGGGAAGGGAGCAAAAACATGAGAATCACCATCAGTAACCTGAGAGAGGTATTAGTGCCCTTTGAAAGATCGTAGAGGGCACACGGTGTAGCACAAAGTTTCTGAAGGGTGAAGCAACTAAAAGAAGTAAAGGATGGAAGTTCAGTAGGAGACACAAGATTGTTGGAAAACACTGGTGAAGTAGATTTGGCGTAACACGAGACCCTTACTATTTGTTTGCTGTACTTAATTGGTACGTTTGCATCATACTGTGCAATGAACGTGCAAGCCAAGTATTCTTGCACAGTGTAAAAAAGTTAGAACTGCAAAGAAAAATGCAGCTGATTTTGAAGGGAAAAAAAGGAAAATGATCTGAGGCCGTCAGGCCATGTTCTCTCTGATCGAACATGGCCAATAAGCACTGACTTGGTTTTCTGCTTCTTTCTTGCTGTTAATCCTAACCTGCCAAGCCTCTCCCGCCTACTTCCCTAATCCTAATTAATTCTGAAGGCCTCCGGCACATGCTCAGAGGCGTTAAGATGAAACATTAGTTTTGATGTCAGAGGTTAGAATCCAAAGAACCAGGTGTTACACTTCCCTCTAAATCCAAACACCACCATGTTGCTCTACTAAACCAAACCCCCGAATCCGCCCATCATCCATCCCCTCAAAACAGAACTGCCAGCCACACCCGCCTGCCTCCTCCCAGGCAGGGACGGTGCAAAATAAGGCGGCTCTGGAGATGGCAAAGAGCTCAGTGGGAAGAGGTACAGGAGAACATGAGCCCGACCAGGAAACATCTCTTTGAAGTAAATTCAGGGATGAGAAAGGGAACGACGTGATGAGGGTGATTGAACTGAGTCACACTGCGTACCTGAGGCAGCGCTTGCATCACGGTGTCCAGCAAAGCTCTCATCCCCACCGCCATCTTCAGGAGCTTCAGCACTGCAGGGACAGAGAGGCACACGGCCAAATGTCTTAGCAGTATTAAAGGTCCAGTGTGTCATATTTGGCATTATTTATGATTTCTATATTGGTAAAAGATTAACATACTGGCCATAAATAAATTCATAACAGTGTATAGTCACAGTACAGTAAAGCAATTCATTTTTCCTAACTTTTGAACAGTTCTCAAATATACATTAGAGTATACATAGAGCAAGGGTCTCGCTCCCAGTTAGCTGTCATCTTCCACCGTCATATTTTTAAGGAAGCCTGGTTTGGAAAATCCATCCCACCTGACAGCACATTTCGTAATAAGACTGACTGCTCATGTCTTCAAATAAACCAACGAAGAAGAAGGTGGACAAGCTCAAGTTTACTGGCAAGCTCAAGAGCGAATCCAATACGTGACCACTTGATGTCGCTGTTTCTTCAACAAATCTCCAAATATTACACACTTCACCTTTAAGATGGCTCAGCCTCGTCGGAACGAGACAGGAGCTTTTCCCGCCTCGGGCTGAAGCGTTTTACATGTTCCAGAATAATCTGGCACCGCCGGCGATGGTCAGCGATTACTCCTCGTATTTTAAGGGCGTTAAACGATCAGATGGCCTGATTGAGGTCATATTCAGCTGATTGGGGTGGCAGTTTGATGAGGTCACCCAGGCTGATAGATAATGAGTAATAACAAACGGAGAGGTGGAGACTGACAGAGCGCAGAGTTTTTCTTGGCCAGGGCCACTCGGTGGTCAACCGTGGTTGGCTTCTAATTTCCCATGAAGTTGTTCCTGCTCTGAGGAGATGCCGGAGATAAAAGGAAAGCGGGAGCGGCAGCCCGGGCAGTCCACTTTGAAAGGTTCATTCAGTCACCCAGAAAGTGTTATACAGTATATTCAAGTGCTTATTCTGGATGTACCGTCGTGCCTGGTCAGTTTCCTCTCCGGTGTGGATTTCACAAAGACAACTGGGAAAGAGTCCTCGCTGGCTTGTTCAATAAAAACAATTCCAAAAACTAGAATTGTGCGCCAGTGTATCAATGTAGACACTGTAAACAGTGTACGAGACCCCCAAACACACACACATACACACACACACACACTGTGGTCAGTCCAGCGGCAACAATCAATATGGACTTCCAGGCAGCTCCCTTTGTTTCATATTGTGTAAGCAACGAGCTTCCCTCCTTCTCTCCTCTGCCTCCCTCAACCTCCACAGTTTCTTCCCTCCTGCCCCCCCCACCTCCTCTTATCTTTAATTACCTGGGCAAGTAATCATTCCCCCATGTGCACCTGCACTCCTGCAGGTTTTCCCCAACTGCCAAATCATTCCCACCTCTCGGGTTTTGCTCCCCCTCCTCCCCCCAACCCCCCTTTCGCCCACCAACACACCCCTCCTCATTAACCTCCTTTGCGCCATCGCCACATTTTTATCTCCACGTCAGCGGCTCCTCTTTCATCCCCTTCTAATCTATCATCAGGTCACAAGTTATTCATCATGTCTGTCACTATCTCCTCTTTCGTCTCCGCTGTTGCCCCACGTCTCCGGTCTCCAGTCTCTGGCGGCTTCATTCGCTTACAGTCTGGGCTCCTCGGCTCCCCTCAGTCGATCTTTCCCTCCTCAGTCTTTGCCCCTGCACTTCTTTCACTCCCGCCCGACTGCCGCGCGTCTCCCTGTGCCATCTGGTGGACTCCAGCCCCTGCTGCGATCTGCCGCGCTGGCCTGAGAAACGGCGCGGTGGCACTTTTCTGGGGCACCTTTAAGAAGGCGTTCGTACCTCGCGCGATCCTCAGCACTCTCATAATGCGGATGATGGTGGGGTTGATGGGCAGGGAGGCCTCCTCGATCTTCTCCAGAGTGATGCCCATGATGGACAGCAGCACGATGACCAGGTCCAGCTGGTTCCACCTACACACAGGCACACAGACGCATGCTCATCAACGCCCCAATGCTGACTTGTTGCAGAAACCTAACATGTGGTTGACTTTATCTCGGCAGAAAGTGGGGAAAGACCACTAACTATAACTTCAAGGTCCAGTGTGTAAAATCTGGCTCGATTTATGATTTTTATATTGGTAAAATCTTAACATACTGCCCATTTATACATTTATAAAAGAGTATACTCACAATACAATAATAGTAATTTGGTTTTGTTTTTCATTTTGGTCGATCTGTACCCAGTACTCACAGATAGTGAGGGACTACTTTTTTAATTAGCAGTGGTCGTTGACTAATTAGACACCATGGTGGACAGTAGAATAGGTGAAGTATAATTACAGGTAGCCTCGCTTTGCACACAACAGACAAATTAAACTGTAACAGACAATTTTACGGCAAATTGCGAACTTTAGATATTCACTTTAGAACAACAGCATTTCTTTTTTCTTGACAGGGCGGTGCTTCAGTCAAAATGTTTATTGCTATTTCTGGGCTCCAGTGACTTCACCCACCCCTGGTGGTCAACTTTCAAGTCAATGCCATTGTTACTTGCCAGAGTGTGCTTAGATATGTATACAGTCCAACACAGTAGGTGGCAGCAGGTGCTGAGTTCTTCAACTTCCTGGTATGAAAGTAACTTACACACCTCTATGAGACCTGAACCGTGACCAACTTCCTGTTCTTTTAACACAGGCCAGTGGGTGATGCCTTTGCATTAAATAGCTGCGTTCACGATAATCACATGACGTAGACAAAAAGGTCAAACTTTCCCATGTCCGTGCCAGGCCCCTTAGTGGGAAACGTCCTTTGTGTACCTTTGCACAGCATCACTGCGCTGAAACTCTTGCCATTTGTGAGACTGAGCCAGAACTTTAGTCACAACCGATTAAGTTACCACATGAAACCTTAAATTTAGCCTTGTGCGTGTGGACTATTTGTAGTTTTACGACACTACTTTGACAGATTTAATGCAGCACCGACTTCATTTAATTTTAGAACATGATTGCAAAAAAAGATATGGCACTCGGTGTCTCCACGGCACTCAGTGTCTTCTCTTTCCAAGATCCTGTCACGCAGTTTTGGATTCCAGTTTTTAGGGCCGTGAACCCGCTGCAACAAATGCTTGCAATAACAAAACTGTGAGTGATGGATGGATTTGTAGAGGAAAAATGCAGTGCTATATGCTCCTCTATGTGAGCGGAAATGTGTAAATCCTGTCCGTCCATATTTTCACGACCATTTGTTACTCACAACTTGGTAAGGATAATGAATTATAAGCTTTCAGATTTTGTGTTGATTTATTTGTGAGGGCACTGTGAGGTGATTACTAGCTGGACTGCGGCCCAACACGAAGACAGGATAATGGGCTCCTCTGGCACTGAGACTGGTCGTGACGGGACCCCTGGTGGTCGAAATGAATGAAGCGTCTGCTGAGGTGTTCGTGTGCCAGGGTCCCTACTCCTGGATGTCATGTGTGCTATTGTACACACGGGTATGTTGTGATTTTCTCTTGAGCACTATTGTGTGGTTTTCAGCAGGATGCCTGAGACTTTGGTACTATATTGTACAAGGCCGTTTGTTTTCAGGGCGTTTAATGAGGCAGTTTGTATTCACTTGGTGTGAACCACGCAGCACCGTCGAAGAAATCATTTCAGCCCTTGGAGCGCGGCATCAGTTTTTCCACTCTAATCCAGGGATGCAAAACAACTACTACGTACTGATCAGAACCAGATATAGGCTGCTTTTCAAATCAATGTAAGAAGATGGTTAAAAATAAATAGAAAAAAGGATAATAGAAATGTAGGCATCAAATCAGATTTAGGCGCCTAGTGTAGTGTAATGTGATTCCTGCATTGTCTTTGTCTGTGTTGTCTCTATAAGAGGATTTTTTTTAAATGTCAAATACTGACTTGTCCTTGAAGAAGCGGCGGAATCCGAAGGCCACCAGCTTGAAGACAGACTCCAGAACGAAGATGAGGGTGAAGACGTAGTTGCAGATTTTTAGGGCCTCAGTCAGTTCCTGGAGATACATGAAGATGAGAAGATTAGCAGTTATTTGGCTCTGAAAACAACATTCATCATTATCATTTGGTGTTCAGGAGCTAATGTTCAGGTTAAACTATTACTATTAACTATAATAACTATTATATGCTGTTGTTAATATTATAATCATCATCATCATTATTATTATTGTTATTATTTTTATTATTAGGAATAGTAGTATTTTATAAATCTATCTAAAGTGACTTTTCTGCCAAAGCGGCTTTTATCTATCTATCTATCTATCTATCTATCTATCTATCTATCCATCTATCTATCTATCTATCTATGTATGACTTAGCAGCATCTAGTGGTGAGAAATTACATTGGAAATGTTCACCATGTACAGCCTTATGAACAGGCCTGATTCTAGTTGTAAACTCACAAACCCCAGAGAAGATCCATTTTTCCGGGACACTGTGTTTATGTGTTACATACATTAATATTCCCTAATCTACTCCTGTCTCAGGTCAATGGGTCTCTGTAAATGTTACTCTTTGTGTCTTCACATTGTAAAACAAACTTTTTAATTGGCTACAACTGTGACTTGATATATATTTTAGTGTGCAACATGCAACCTCCCTTGTTGTACAAGCTGACCTTTCGAGGGGTGAGGAGAGAAGAAGCAGTCGACGAGGATTTCGCTAAATCCTCACTGGTGGTAATTTATCGACTCACAGCCAGGGCTCGGTTGAGATACATTCCTATCTCCCACTCTGCCTCCTTATACCTTCCAGGCCTCAAATCCACTCCAACACATGACTCTGTATGCCTACTCTACCAGTTCTTTTAAATTTTAATATTTCTGCTGCTTAAACCTCTGCCTCCTGCTTGCCTTGTGGGTCCTGATCAAGCAGGTGGCCAATAATGCTTTAAGTGAAAGCATATTTTTCGAAATTGAATGGAAGATGAATCCCTGCTGGAGGTCCAACCTCGTGGCCCATAAAATGTGCAATATAAATCTGAAGTATTTAACGCAGAGCCACGCTGAAATGAAAAATGTTGTACTCATCTAAATGATGTTTTAACAATGTATTTATTAAGACTGGCTCTCATGCCTGGCTTGTAATCTTCCGTGTTATTTGGCAACTTCCATTATTTTACAATTTCCTTCTGGCTCTGTTCAGTAAATGCATATTGTACCTTTTATTTTCCATAGACCATATGGACATATCATCACCTTTGTCAAAGTGAAAGTGTTGGTCTCATGCTTTATTAAGTATTTGACCTGACTCTGCAGCCATCTAGACTGGAATTGTGATTTAAACCAAATTTTCAGGTTTTTGTTGTTTGTTTTTAGTTTTTTACAAAAATGACAGGGATTGATCATGAACTAATTTAATTAATAATGAATGAATAATAAACAAAACTAGAAAACACTTCGAAACACTTGTTGAAATTCAATAATATCCCTTGCATTGTAAATGTGGGCAGGGTAGTTTAGGCCTTGGAAGAAAAACGTTGACTTTGTCTGGTTGCGCACACCACAGTGACAGTGAGCATGAGGAAGGAGGAGGGGTTGAGCTGAACGTACTGCCAAGAAGGAGACCACTGTTCAGAACACTCTGACATGCAACGAATAATAATAATAATAATGATGAAAAAAAAAAAATCACTTGCATCATTGAACATATTTTGTTTCCATCACTGGTTCAAGAAAAGCAGAATTTTTGCGACTGTGAGCAAAAGAGGTTTTCGAGATATAAGGAATATTCTGTGATTCTCTGAAGGTTTTGGCTGATTTCCTTTGCCTGCGGCAACAAAGCCCAGTAAAAGCAAACTTGTCTCCACCCTAACCTGAATATTTGCTTCACCTCGCCGAAGCCAGCAGACTGTTATGAGACTGGAAGAAAGTTTAAACATAGTGGTGACTCCCAAAAACACAACCATTGCCAGTAGTCGGTAAAGTAGGAACGACTTTAAGATTTAACAAGCAGGCTATTTTATGTGTCAGGGCTGAATTCTTCTAATCGTTAATTCCCTTTTAAAAACAAACATGATTATTAATCTCTACATTTCCTCATTTGAGCTTCGGTGTGGAGACACACAGTGCATCAGCCCACACACGCATGTCTAACCTCCGGCTGCTGGTAGTGCTCCATGGACATGGCGATGACGTTGAGCCCGATGACGATGGTGATGAACAGGTCCAGGTACTGGCTGGTGCACATCTTGTGGATGATCAAGCGGGTGGGGGAGTAGTCAGAGTAGTACGGCTTACTCTGAGCTTCTGTTGGAAGTTTGGAGAAAGTAGGGGGACGGGGCGGAGGTGTGGAGGGGGACGGGGGTGGTCAGGGTTCCAGGTAATTAGACAGAAGAGGGGAGGAGGGGGGAGGGTGGGGGTGGTGTTGAAAAAGTGAGGCAGGAGGCAAGAGTCTGGGACGCTGTGCAGTAGACCTGCTGCGTTCGAGGACCAAAGCTGTTTCACGTGAAAGAGCGTGTTAGTAAAAACACCCTACAGGGTACACTTTAGTGTTAGTCTCACTCCAGAGAGCAATGGGAGGAGATAAGAGGGGGGAGAAGACGTATCAGATGATGGCCAGAGGGAGAAGGAGACTCCAACCAAGGCCCCCCTGTGGTCCGCAGTCATGATTCATCAAATCAAACCTTCACTGATCAACAATTGTTTAATGAGGTCTCTGAGTGAGTGTGATGGGAGATAAAGGGCACGGCTCAGTGTGTGTGTGTGTGTGTGTGTGTGTGTTTAGGGGGGCTGTTTGTGGAGATCCCGCTCCCTCTGTCTCTCTGATCACCACAAGTCACACCGACGTGTCTTTCCTCATCCATCCACTCCACTGCTGTCTACCAGCAGAGGACGGAGGGGCAAGCCCAAACCAGGGCTGTGCTGGAGAGAGGAGGATCCCTTCATCGCTCACCTTATTGCTCCACCAGTGGAGGGGAGACGCCTCAGGCCATGTGGGAATCGGGGCGACACACACACTCAAACGGAAAAAAACCCCCAAAAAACTCCTTGGGGTCCTGGAATCTCCCTCTCTGCCCAATTAACCCAGACAGGCCGCCACAGTTGCAGGTGCACCGTGTCGGAACAACTCCCACATGTGCGTGTGTGTGAGTGAATGTGTGTGCGTGTGTGTCTCAAGGTTTGCCTTATCTGAGACACCAGCCATAGATCAGGGAAGCAGACGGGAGAGCAGAGTCATCTTCTGAGAGTGAAGTTCATCTTTTGAACTAAACCTTTCCTGACAATCACAGGCCCAAAACATTCTGCAACTTGAGACTAAAGGGAGCTTTATGTACAATTCAACGGCTGGATTTTAAATATTCATTGTCTGCTGCTTTGAATTCCTGCACGTGCAATGCTATTATATTAATTATTGAGCTGTGCTGTCGTAGATATTTTTGTTTCTTGAAGATGATAAAGGAAGTGGCTGTCTCTAGGCTAAAACCTTCTCTTTAGTGAGATATGTTCTCTACTTTACTGAAGTTAAAGGCCCAGTATGTAGAATCAATGAGCCTTTTTAGCCTCTTGTTTGCTATTGGAAGCAAATGAATCATTACTCAGATATTAAGTATTACCATAAAATCCAGAACAGATCAACTCAGCATTTGTGTTTGATATTTTACTTTTAAAAAATCTCTTCAAATGTTATGCATTGGTCTTTGAAATCTTAAAAAAATAAGTAAATGGTCAAACAACAATTGCCTGTTCGAGCCATTAAAGTTTGACCTGAGTCTGCACTCTGCTAAGTGTTGTCAGCATCATCAGAGGAGGTGAAGCAGCTCACTGGTGGCTGATGCCAAACCCCAGGACCACCAGCACCGCAGTTCAATTGTTTGTGGCCTCCTGTAGAGATGTGCGTGCCAGAAAGTGGAGAAAGTCTGCTGGCTTCTGGTGCGTCTAATCTGCACAAAAACAAGATGCCGTGCAAAGTCACCTGCTGCACTTCTGCGAGCCAGAGAACTGTGTAGGAAATATGAAGAAATACTTTTTGTAATACTGTAAAACAACTCGAAACTCTATTTTGAGTTCTGATTAATTACATTACTTTTTAACATTGCGCTGAGAGGGGAAAAGACAAATTAGTTTTCAGAACTGGAATTATTAGATTTTCAAACTGTGACATTTTTGCAAAAGGTTATCCTACTGTCAGAGTTTTATACTGACGATGGTTTGGTTAGCTTGGTTAGGCACGGGTATCTTTTGATGGGGGGCACTTGGGGTAAGTAGATTGCTGTTGGCCCACCCATACTGATGCTTTTCTGAGCAAGAACTGCTTTACTGTTCTTTAGTAGATATGTTGTTGCGCGGATCTAATTCCAGCCACTTTGAGCAACAGCGCTGTGCTTGTGGAATCAGGCCAGTGAAGTCCAGCCCATGTGGGATTCAACCGTTCGATTCACTGGGAATTCCTCTTTATAAGACCTTCCATCATCTCTGCGTGGAGGAGCATTATTTTTACGCTGTGCTACTTACCGTCTGCAGGTGCGAGTCGAGCGGCGGCAGAGTGAAACGCCCTGACATTAATAGCACTCCGTTTGTTTCGCCTCCTCTTTGGGAGCTCGTTCATCAGATTTTTCTCTTTCCGGCTGTCCCACTTGTTCACTGATTCCTATTCAGTGAGGTCCAATTAAACTTTGAGTTTGCCAGGAGAAAACAGAGAGCTACATGGCAAGTGGATACCCCCCCCCCCCCCCAAAAAAAAAAAAAAGCATCTGAGAAAGCAAGTGAGTGTCTCCCTTCGCTCATACGAACAGGTCAAAGGGAGACCCAGACTTAGCAACTGACTTTGGAAACCGAGATGAAAGAGTAACAGAAACCCTTTGGTTAGGCCTCAACTGGCCTCTGGGAGCAAAGGGAAAGTGGAGTGAGAAAGAGAAAAGGCGAAAGTTGCGCCAGGTATAATACTGCCTCTGCTCTCCT
Organism: Nelusetta ayraudi; assembly: GCF_046127955.1. Lineage (NCBI taxonomy): Eukaryota > Metazoa > Chordata > Actinopteri > Tetraodontiformes > Monacanthidae > Nelusetta > Nelusetta ayraudi. The sequence continues at coordinate 4,811,221 of NW_027466092.1, forward strand.
GCTCTTACTTCCACTGCCCTCTGCCACTTCCCAGAGAAAAGACGGGAGCCACTTAATGAGGAATGCAGGAGCTGCTGCAGCTGCTGGTTTAAGTCCCACACTGGCAGTGTTTCCCTGAGTACCGTGTTGATGAAAACAGCCTCCTCTCTCAGCTCTTGTCCGCCTTTTGTTTCGAAAGCAGTGGGGATGGATTTGAAAGCATGGCTGGGTCGAGACCGGCAAACCTCTGGTGAAGACCCAAAACCATCCTCAGATCTGGGCTCAGATCTGGATACAGTGCGTTTAACACACCATCTGGGCGACCCGGGTGACCTCAGGGATCTTAGATCTCGTTTGGACGTACATACGTGTGTGTGTATGTGTCATCATTAATCAAATATTTCCTGTGCACACTGCGAGACAGTTAGATGTAACTGCGCAGCAGTGGGAAGAGAATGCAGCCACATCCTGTGGATATTTGCTAATTTAGAGGAGAAAAGATCTAAAACCCCTGTGAAAGATTTACCCGTGGTCTGGCAGGAAAATCACACATTGTTAGATAAAGAACGATCACCAAAACAATTCCCTGTCCAAATCCAACTCCAAACGCCTCTGAACGCCCACTGTGGTCTCCCTACTTACCACTCGGGGGGGTTAAGAACGCAGGGGGCGAGGGATGGGAGTTGCTTTTGGACGCGGCCATGCTCAAAAACATAATGCATACATTTCCGAGCCGGTCTTTGTTGGGAAATACAGACACAGTTTGGTTCCTTGTTAGTGGTTCCGCTGAGTGAGAGCAGCACAGTGCAGCGCCGTGGCTCCACTGTGGCTGTGTGGGTTGGACTGAATGTGTATGCGGTGATTTTGTGAGGTGTCTACGGTAGGTTGTGAGGTGGAAAAGATGTTAGCGCCAGCGCGGCCTGACCATGGAGCTCAAACCAACGCGACACACGGCTATGGCCTCGGCTCACTGGTGCAATGGGTTAGTGTCCTGCCGGTGTACCTGACGGCTCTATGGGTTTGGAGGTTCAATCTGAAGTTTACACATGACTGGAATACTGGGCTCGGGAGTGTGGATAGTTGATTTTGGGGGCGGGGGGCGTAAATGAGATGTATGAACAAGATGTTTGGGTCGGAAGCAATTGAAAGAATGTCCGTGAGAGGAAGGAAAGAGCAAGGGGAAATAAAAAGCAGCAACGGTGCGTTTAAAACAGTATGAAGATTTGGATGTACCGGGTCAAGATCGCCGATGCTTAAAAACATTCACATTTGTGAGGCAGTTGTTTGGAGACTGGCTGCTGTTTTTATGCCCCTGTCCTTCATGGTGAATGGCTCAGAGGTAAACCTTGAGACTCAGTGTCTGCCAGGAAAAATGTGTCAGCAGACTTGTCGTCCAATTTTGAATTCCAAGAAAACACTGAGTCCAAAGAAAACAAACTGTCAACATAAACAGTTACTGTAAAACAATCAAAAACAGAGAAAGAAAGAAGGAAAGAACAAAAAAAAAATAATAACTGGAATTCCCAAATGCTCTGCTGCCCTGCTTGGAAACCAACGAGAGAAGAGAGACACAGATACAAGGAAAGAAGAGACAAAAAACACAGAAGCGAGTGGGGTTGGTGGAGAGGAAAACAGAGAGGAGCAGCAGAGCCGGTCGAGGAGCACAGAAGAAAAGAGGCAAAGGAATAAGAAAACATGACATCATTCAAAAAATGACAAAAGTGCATGAGAACACGCAGACACTCCTCCGTACAGCTTGACACAAAGAAGAAATCACACATTGGGCCGGTTCACGTGGCAGACTGACACACTTCTTTCTGAGTCATACTTGAGCAGGATGGACCAATTGGGATGGGGGACTGGATGGCAAAGGCAGGCGATTGGGCGGTGTGAGTGGAGGACGGCGTAACAGGAAGAACAGTGAAGACAAGGTGCAGAACGATGGGAAGCTTTTCAACTCTACTATGACATGGCGGTCACTCCATAAGACCTCTGAGGGATCCTTGTGTATGTCCCAATCATGTGACCCAGACAAATATATAGATCGTATGTGAAACATGACTACATAGAACTACTCCTGCTCTCTTAACCTTTCCAACCAGCCTACTTGCCTTTACTTGTTATTTAGTGTGCATGTATATGCTTATATATGTACATATATGGAGGGAAATAGCATTTAAAAAGAAAAGCTAGACACATGGAAAGGAGCCCAGCTGCATGACTGGAAAGCTTGATAAAATGTCTGGCAAATTCTAAGCAAATCCTTGGAAATTTGCTTTAAAATGTAAAAAACAAAAAACAAAGATGGGAGAATCATTTTTCCATTAAGTTTTCGACATAAAACATATTCACATCACAGGCCAGTGATTCATTCATTCATTTGTTCATTCTATCATTTTAGTACACATACTTTTCTTCAGCTGTAAGTGAAGTGATTTTGCCAAGAACCCACAACACCAAAGTCCATCAATTGCAGTCCAGCTTTTTAAATGTTTTATTCAGCTGAACATTAGCATGAAGAACACTTGGGCTGAATCTCAAGAAAAATGTGCATCTGTGCTCAAGCACATGAATTCCATACATATTTAGTGAGTTCTTTTTTTTTTTTTTTTTTCTCAATTCATTTATCCTCATGCTGCGCTAGCCCTAACCCACCAGGCCATATGTCTGGTTTAAGAGCAGACTAATGACTTTGCCGCCAGGCTCAGTTGTACTTTGTGTTGAATGCAAATGAGCTAAAATTAACATGTAAGCATTTCATCATGCTGTCTTTAGCAACTAGCTCCAAGCAGAATCAGTTACAGCTCACAGCAGTACTAACATGCCAACCAGTGAGAAAGCTAATTCTACCTCAACAGACAGACACCATCACACTGAAAGCCTTCAAAAGCTCATTTTATCTGCAGGTCTCTTAACACTACTTTCACATAAGAAGGGAAGGACTAAAACCAGTGACTCTGTTTGTATATTTGTGTAGGTACATTTCAGAACACTTCAATACAGCACACAAGGTACCATAGAACAAATATTCTATGCTAAAGATGACGTACTATTTATACATGGACCAAACAAACAGACAAAAGTGCTGCCTGTGTCATCAGGCAGCACTAGCTAGCTGGCAGATAATAACAATAGCTGGACTGTTACCAATCATGGGATAACCCACAAACATAATGTTGGGGGCTACATTACCATAGGAACTATAAATATTGGTGCTAAAAGCAAAAACATGTTGTCATGAAGTTTGTTACAAAACTCCGACTGGATCAGCAATGTCGAGTCAACTGGGGATTTCCCATTTTAGGTGAATAAATACAACGCTGCATTTTTGCATACCCCATGATGTGGGCACACTCTGCACAGATAGTATGCACTATATTTGCGCTACCGAATAATGTCATTAGGAAGACGCCTCTTGTCTAATCAGCCTTGGTGCCTGGATGGAATCTACAACTAACCACACTATTAGACTGTGTGTATCACCAAAATCAGGATCAGTGCAAAAGGTGTTTTCTTGGTTGATTTGAACCCCTGAACAGAGATCTGCTTTGGGTCCTTATTCGCTGCTACATTGAATGTGACGCTACAGTGAGAGGCCATGCGCCACTCTGCTGCTCTCTTCCTGACATTTCTGTACATGAAATATTCATTGAGAAAGTTTCCGGTATGAAACATTCATAGCGAGTGTTGTTGGGGCCCTTTTCCCGCCTACTCACAGCACTTCCAGTCATACTCAGTGTTTCGCACATGTTCTTCCTAGGACGTTAAGGCAATGAGTAATGAACACTGGGTCCGTGGACCGTGGAAACGAATGAGATTCATTACTCATTCTATTACTTTTGATTTTTGCTTTTCGGGCACATGAGCTGTTCTGTCCTCACCATAGCAATCAATGGTTCAAGAAAAATGGATAAATGAACACCTCTTCCCCAGGGAACAAGAGGGCTTTTATTGCAAGTGTTACTTTTAATCTTTGGTTCTTTTGCTTCATTGAATGAAGTTTGAATGTATCTCAGGTGGAACAAAGGCATCAAAAACACCTCGAAACACCTCCACTGCCCTCCCACCTCCAACCCCACAGCAGAGTAGCTACTCAGCACCAGAAAGTTATCAAAGATTCATCATGTTTGACGCTTGACTTAGCACTGCTACCTACACCTTGTGGCATCAAACTTTAACGGCCTTGGGAAACATCCCTGTGACTTTTTTTTAAATATCTCATAGTCTATCACACCTCTGATTAAGGTGAGATACTTGTGACCAAAATCCTCATTAAGACAATTATAAGTGATATTGCAATCCCCAGTATTAAACCATGATCATTTATTGATTTGGGAACACATTTTTTTTTAACCCGTAATACTTTAACATGAATGAAAGGTCTAGGATTCTTATCGGTGCTCACAGGTGTGTGTTCTATGATGACTTCCGGTATGGGATACAAAAGTCCTTAACTCTCATTCATCCAGGGAGATCCCCAGCAAACCCAGGATTCCTGTGGATTTCAATGCATGACGGAAGCTGCTCCGAAACGCCTTGCACAGTCGCTTTGTATAGTGTTACACAAGCCATTGCACAATGCACACGGATCCAGTATTCCGTAAGTAACACAATCTGGAAGGCAAGAAAAAGATTCCTGAATGCAATCAGTGCAATGGGATGACATTCCGCTGGATGCTCTGGGTCTGTTCCAGAACCTAGGGCAATCTTTCCAGAACGGCCTTGGCAACACACGACTTGACTACACAGCACTGTTAAAGACCACCGTAATAATCGTCTTACGTAGATTGTTTTCGTTTCGTTTCGCCAAAAATCACAGCTGACATCAAAACAGTTCATCCCTACTACTTTATTTCTCAACGGCCTCTTAAAGGACGGCCGTTATTAATTACTTCTCTGCAGCCCTGGGAGACAGAGGGTGAGGAAAGAGGAGCAATGTAAGGCTTCCGTTAGATTTATCTCTATGACCCAGATACAGTTGAGGAGGGCTTGTGTGCGTCTGTGACAACTACTAGATGAAGGATAGCTATTTGCGGAACGTCGGGCTGCTTTGCATATTACCAACGCTCAGGCTTCCGTGTGTGTGGTACGGCACCGGAGTAGAGGATGTTCAGGGCGATGATCCCGTTATCTTTGTCTCGTTGCCACGCACCCACAACAGAGATTAGGTAAGGACTCCGTTTAGCCGCCTCGGGGTGATGGCGAATCATGAAGCTGCTTTGAGATAAACAACGCTAACATTGTCCAGAGCTGTTGCTATCAAAGCACTTGCAGGGCCACTTTCATGGCCAATGCGAAAACTGAATGGAACTGAGGAATGTGGGTTTCAAAGTGGGGTCTGGGGATACCAGGGAGTCTTTGAGGAGGTTTATTTTTTTGTGAGTTTATTTTTTTTTTTACCTTAATTTTCTCCAGAACTTCTGGCTATTTTAGAACTGACTCAAGCTAAATCTGATGTTTTTACATATTTCTTTTACTGATCCCAGCACACATAAATTAAACCACCAGCCAACCTTCGTGATTAAGACTGTTTGCACATTAGGCAGATTGTTTCCTACTGTGCTCGGGCCTCTGGCTAACTTTCATATTAGCACTGATGTTCCGTGTCGAAGCACACTGGCGCATCTAAACAGACTGGAATTATTATTTTTTTCCCCCCAGCAACCTGCCAATGCCACAAAAAAGAAGAAGGAACTGTTAACATCATCAGCTATGCTGCATTTGTTTGTGTTATCGGCTTGCTAGAAAGTCTCTGTGCTGCTATACAACGTACAACATTTTCGCTTTGGTTTTAAGTGTCCGGGCTGAAAATCATATACAGCTGCCGACTTCTCTGTTGAACCCTGAGGCTGCAAAAGTGATTCCACATGGACTGCACCCGTGCTGAAATGCAGACACAGTGTCTCAGCATTGTGTTTGCACTAATCAAAGTCTTGGTCAAGCACGCTTGGGTCAATGCCCAGCATCCTAGTGTGGAAATGTGTTTTCTTCAGACCATTATAAGGTGCAGAGAGCCTAAGGATTGTATTGCTCAAAAACTTTACATGTACAAAGGCGGATGACAGCACTGTTTTTATTTTCATTTCAGACTTTGTCAAAAAGTCTAAACACTTGAAAGTATTTTAATGGGATAATATTTGCTATTTTCCCTTCATCACTTTGATGTTTCACCCTGAACGCTCACTCAGCCATCTGAGGAAGTAAAGCGCCATCTGATTTCTTTCCTTGCAAAGCACAAACAGGTGGTGCACTGAATATAAGTGCAGTTCGGCTGTTCAATCCTGTGCAAGTTGTTAGTGGAGTGAAGATAATTGATATTTTATGGAGAAATGATGCAGTCCTAAATTGTTTTCTTGTATGCACTGGTAACTATTCCGAAAACCATACTAGTTCCTTAAGTTATACGACAAACTGCCACATTAAATATTAAACTATTCTTAGAAAAGCTACATAAAGGCCAAATGTTGACACAAGCTCACTGCTATTCATCATGCAATTTACACTCAAAATGAAAGTATTTCTACTTTTCCATTTGAGATTTGTTGAGAAAAACAATGAAAGAGACAGACAGAGATCACGGTTCGAAATGAATCAGCAGTCGGGTCTTGGAACAGCTTCTGAATGAGATCAAGAAAATTTAGTCACCAGTATGCACCAAAAAAATCATTCTAGGGAGAAAAGCTTATGCAAATGTGACTTTATTAACACCTGCAACAGCAGCTTTAACTCCATGTTTTAATTGTAGCCGCTGGCTGTTTAAGGCTAACTCTGAAACTGTGAAGCTGTTTCGAGGAGTGGGGTTGGGGGTGTGTGTGTGGGAGGATGATTTGAAGAGGGTCTGGAGGAACCACTGCAAGGCAACTGCGCAGTGCACTCTAACAAACTCCTCTGTTTTGCCTGGCAACACCTGCAGTCAACTCTTCAAAATTCAGTGTGTAAAATCTGGCTTGATTTATGATTTTTATTTTGGTAAAAGTTCAACACATTGCCCATAAACCACCTTCTTCTTCATTAGTCAGGCTAGTTCCAAAATGCGGAACTGTAATGTGTGAGTATACGCTTTAATTATTAATGTATTTATGGGCTGTATGTTTAGCACTTACCAAGATACAAATCTTACACACAGGCCCTTTAAATACCGGGCTTCCTTAAAAATTTTACCCACTGGACCTTTAAAGATGTGAAGCAACACGTGAGCACCTATGGGGGCCGGACGATGTACTCAGCGAAATGAGAGTCACAAAAAGCGGCAAAAGCAAATGAAAGAGTTGCCTTCAGAAATCGTCTCTTTTTTGTGCTGTATATCTCATTGCGTCCACGCACTTCCTTGATGCGATGACTGTTTTGGGGTGAGGCGCGATGAGAGAATTCATGCGGGGGCTGACCCAGACAGAGCCGCCTGGGCTGCAGGAAGCAAGAAGGGCCATCTGTTAACATGGCAGAGGCTCAACTCTCCAGCTGACGTATAAGAGGGAGCGCGAGCATCCAGACTCGCGCACCGAGCACCGTCTAATAAGACAAAACACACGCTCCCAGCGCAGCAACACAATAGGCTTCAGAAAAAGCAAAGGCACGGCAGGTTATGTAAGATCTGCTCTCTGCTGGTGGGCTCCGAGACGGCCGCTCCGCTACTCCCGAGTTTTCCCTTCCTCTGTGTTTGTTTCTTAATTATTTCCTCTTTCTTTCATCATCCCCGTGTTTGCTCTGCTGTTGTGCACTGGTGTCGAGCTGCAAAACAATAATAAACGGTGCTGCTTATTTAGTTATCGTTGCAATTCTTCCCAAGGATAATTGTAACAGTGATGCAGGGGTTTAAGCGATGGAACAGCTGTGGTGAATGTGTTGTGTGTAAAAGCTCCTTAGCCCGTAGTTAGCGATTTAACGCTAACGGCCCCGTGCCATGAAAAATTTAATTGATATGTTTTTTGTGTCTTTAGCCTGTCAGTGAGTCGACGTCACGAGTATGTGGAGAGCCAATGTGCAAATGAAGTCAATCATAGGTTTTGTCAGATCACAAAGTTGAGCTCTCTGAGCAGCTGATTGCAGCCAACATCATTTCATTGGACAGATACAACTCTGCATTTTAAATAGGGTGCATGATCTAATCTTCTGCAGCTGGTAACTTAGAAACCTCCTTTTCACCTTCATCTACCGTAAGACCCAGCTTGTAGGCTTTATCATCACATACTGGTCTGGCAGCATACGGCAAACATCCCGCGCTATCTGCTGCTTTCTTACATTGTGAAACCTTGAGTAGATGCACAGTGACAAAGTACGGACGCCTCCTTCACACTTGCACCTGCTCTTTATATACAGTAAATATAAATCCTTATTAATCAACACCTACAGTATATGCAGCTAATTGTAAATCTCCCTCTTTCCCTTTGGGCAGAGATGTCCGAACCCTCTCAGTCTCCTCTCTGCTGCCTCCAGCTCGGCCTCCTGGCTTTTTTTCTCAGTGCCACTGTCTCTAAACCACACGGCACAGCATCGCTCCGCTCACCACTGTGTCCTCTCAGTCATGCAGATCCTCTTTATTAGAGAGTGTGACACAGAGAAACAAATTAGCTCAGTGACAGCAAATCCACAGTACGTAAACAAAGCCTATGCGACCGGGAAAATGACATCACACACTTTGACTTTCTGAAAACAATGGATAGAGAACAACACTCGACAACAACTCACTACCCGACAACGCCTCATTAATCTGTTTCCTGATTACTGTTAAAATCCCATGTAGAGATTCTGATTAATAGTGAAACAAGGTGTTGTTCCGCTGCTGCTCGCATCCTGCGGAATAGTGCGGAGGGATTGCGAGCATCATTACCGTCACACAAGCTGCCGTATGTCATAATACCCATGACGCGGCTTCAATACCTCACTGCGGGCAGAACAGAGAGATGGTGGCATCAAAGTGTATTAGCTGTGCAGTGTGTGCAGCCACCGTGACACATCCACACAAGAGCTCAACACAAAGAGACTTTGTGTGGGCTGAGAGGTAAACACCTGCAAAACTGATGACAATCTCATCAGGTTTACTGTCAGTGGTGGTTCCAAATGACACTAGGAATGATGGCAAATGATGCCGAGGATTAAAAAAGGGGGTCGAGAGGAAGGCCGGAGAGGAGGTTTATGGATGCAGCGAAAGAGGACTTGAAGTTAGAAAAGAGGAATAGGATGCAAAGCCCAGAGTCAGACGGAGGCAGATGATTGGCTGAGGCCTCCACTGAAGGGAACTGCCTAAAGAAGAATTGAGCCCTTACACATGGAGAAGATGCACATTTATACTGCACCAATAGTTGATTCTATACAGTTTGGCACTTCCTAACTTACAAAGCACACTCTGCATGCTAATGCCCAGACAGTGTTTTCTCTATTGATTATGTCGTGTTATGTTACACTCTGCATTGTATTTTATATTTCTGATGATTGTCACTGTGATATTGGTGGCTGATGTGGAAACTGTTTACTTGTGTTTCACAGAATGTGCGCTTCATCTTTCCCTCATCGTACATGGTCACAGACTGACAGAACTTTTTAACGAGTGCGACTGTGCGCGAGTGTTTGTGGCAGTGTTTCACCGTCCATCCCTCTGGCTCTCCTCCCCGCTTCCTCCCCCTCTGTCAGAATCTTTATGTGCCTCCTCCATCAACTCCCTTCCTCCTTTTGTCTCTCTCTTTGCTGTAGCCTGTGGAGAGGGCCGCTTCGGTGTCGTGCAAGCGAGAGATAAGAGTCCACTGGCGAACACGGTGACACGTTGTGTGCGACGTGCTCGCACACTGACAAACACCTTCTCCTCTGTGAACTGACCAATCAAGTACAGACACTCCAGAGACCTTCTGGAAGGTGGGGGCAAGCTTTACTTTTGTGTTTTTTTTTCCCTGGCACTTTTGGAACTGGTCAAAAAATAAATAAATAAATAAATCTAAATATTGCACCTGTGAAACGCTGCCATGGATCAACAGAAGAGTGTTAAGGTCCCAAACTGCCTCCCGAAATGAGAGGAGAAGGGGATTCGGGTACTAAAGCAGTCTATCGGCATATTTTGCAACCTGTTTTGCTGCCATCTGGTCCATGACACATTCACAGTCACACTCTTGCAAAAAAAACCAAAAAAAAAATACAAACAAAAAAAACCACACAAACACTCACTTGGAGCATGTGGCTGTTAACTGGCATCATGTCTGGCCAAATCTGTGCAAAAATCCCAAACACACAAGGGAGACTCGAGAAAGGGATTATCATCACCCAACACACTTCACAGCAGCTCCCACCAATCATGAGCAACACCTTCAACAGGTTGCCATGGGAACAAGTGGCCGCAGTAAAGCAGAGTTGACCTTAATGGCCTGCAAGAGCCAACAGCTGGCCTGGTAACAGCCTGTCCAGCTGTGACCTCCGTATACAGCTTGTTGTACCGTATCAGCCACCAGACAGATAAATTCATGCAGTTTGTCAAAAGCCATCATTTCATTGTTATATAATCTCATATTTATATTCTATTCTTACTATTAAGTAAAGAGCGACTTTCACAGATGACAGAATTCAATCTCGTAAAGGAAATAAGCAGCTTGAAGCCCAGACAATAAGGATTGCATCTGGGGAAAAGAAAAGAAAAACTCATTAGGCATTGTCGCATCTTAATTTGCTGTAATTGCATTTGCATATTTTGGAATGCTGGGTCTCAAATTGAGCTATAAGTCAAGCGCGGAGCTAATGGGAAAACCAGCAGATGCACTTGATTGAATTCCTCTGGTTCAGTTTCCTTTAATTGACTCTGGTGACCCGCTCAAGGATACTACTAAAAGATGCCTGCACCACCAGAGAGAAGTCAGAATGGCATCAGCTGGACAAATCTATCACACCAATCTGACCCGCTGATCTATTCAGTGGAAAATGCTGCATCTTAAACAGCTTGTTTCCACTTGATGTCACTTTCCTGTTGAAGATACAGTGGGAGGGCAGGTAGCGGTTTTTGTCTCAAGTGTCAAATGTATGCTGATGTTTTGTGCTGTTTAGAAACAGTTTTTTTTTTTTTTCCTATCAGATGGCCGCGTTGGTTAGGTTTGTTGGGTACACAAAGGAAAACAGAGGGAGAAGCTAAACTCCTGTAAACTTATTTTAAGTTGGGGGCAAGTAGAGATTGTAAACATTGTCTTATAAAAAAAATGCTCCATTACTTTGTAACACTGTGCTTAATGTGTACCTCTACAACTGAACAACAATATGTGGTTTATGTGGAACATACTGTCTGTCTGATTAGGACCGATTGTTGATCTCCTTATGCTGCTCTCATATTTTTGAGGATTTGGGAGTCTGCAGGACAGGCAGACACATGACCAACCACCTACAAATACACCAGCTTCGCTGATGTTCACTTTTGTTCAATCCACTCGTAATGCAGTAAACACTGCATGGCACCAATCACGGAACAAGAACTCAAATCAGCCCTGGATGAGGAATTATGGCAAAACCGTCGAGCCTGTGTAGCGACTCCACAAACACCATCTGTGCAGGTTACCTGGTTGCTGCGTTTGCTTTGTTCCTCTAAATGCTGGTGTTTCTATTCAGCGGCGTGTGGAGGCAGTTTTGTCTATGCCCGTTGCAACGGCCCCGTGACACGAAAAGAAAGGCACCCGATTAAGTCTCAATTTTCAAATTGTGAATTATTCTGGCTGCGCCCTGCAGGATAGACTGGGTTCCCACTGTTGTCAATCAAAAGTTTGGTTTCTGCTACCTTCTATGACCTTTGTGGCTTTCATAAGCATTCTAACACCTCTAGATCACAAGTCAGGATTGTACCTGAAATTGATCTTTAAAAAATTTGCTTGACAGAAGCATTTTGTAATTATTTGTGGATGAATGTCAGTGACTTAACTTCCTTTGTCATCTACTTTACTTTACTTTGGTGGCTACAAAGGTTTCCAGCTTTTAGCCTAATTTCTTAAAAATTCCAAATGAATTATAATCAAAATCTTGCTTTACTGTCAGTGTCACTGCATTGTCAGTCTGCTGGAGAAAAAAAAATCACGTGGAAAGTGCAAAAATGACCAATTAAAAAAAAAGAAAAAAAGAAAATCCAAAAACACACTATCCTGAAACTATCTTCAAACATTTCCTTTCCCGACCTTTCCCAAGCCTGCTAACCCCTAACTAGATCGGCCTCCTCCTGTGGTAGTGTTGCAGTGGTGCGGTGCTGTGAGCGGTGGATGGATCGTGGGCGGCGTGGAGGAGCTGTGAAAAGACAAAGCCACGACAGAGAAAACAGGTAACAGCAAAATGTCCAGTGGACTGAGGGCTGATGGGAGAGAGGCAGGGGGGCGGGGACGCGGGATGGGGCCCTACCTCCCGTGATCACGGCACTGAGAACTCTAGCCACCATGGTGGGTGGTCGTGGTCGGTGGTGGTGGTGGGTTAAAGAGGGACACACAGAACATGCTGGAAACTCAGTACCTTTCACTGTGCCGTCAGAGAGGGCCCAACTCACCCCCGGAACCATTAAATCTAGAGGAATAAGACCGTGTTAGTCAAGGAGAGGCAGAAGACAGCAAAGGAAGGAAGGATGGACAGTTGGAAACGGTGAGAGTTATAGAGATAGAAAGAGGGAAAGAAGGATGGAGTAAGGGCAGAAGGAAGCGATGAAAGATTAAAGCTGGTTTATGTTCCTATGATTTTTGTCTTTCCAGTGATTCTGAGTCCAGGTCATTTGGATTTCTCTGTCCAGAAGCTGCGACGCTCCGACTCCGCGGCGCAGCGCCACCTTGTGAGTCCTACGCTCTCGACACTCTCGACAAGCATTGCCACTTCCTCTTAGTTTGGAAACCCAATAATCTTTATAAAACCACTGCAGCAACAGAGGAAATAAAAAAAAATCTCTCACAAAACCATCTGTGTTCCAATCAAGAACGACAACAACCGAGGGAATCTGAACGCGTATACGTGGGGTTTCTGTGTGCTTTCAAGACGAGCTAATAGTTTTCAATGTGCGTGTATCTGAAAGAGTGTGCAACCATTTGGGAGTTTCCTAATGACTCTGAATTCCTTGGCAGATGCCTCCTGAAAAAGAAGATCAACCTCCATCTGTATTTCTCAAGCGTTGAACGTTTTTTTTTTTTTTTTGCTGCTTTCATCAAATACATTTCTCATGTCATACAGACAGAAAACAACAGGGATATTTTTCAGCTGAAAGAAAACAGCCGTGTCCACTGCTCCTGCACAAATTTTTATTTTTTCAACTTTAGATTGAGGCTCTGAGTTTACCAAGTCATTGCTAGCAGGAGCTAATGCTTATGTTTTTTTTTTGTTTTTTTTTGGTGGTAGGAGGCAGTGGAAAGATTTCAAACCAAACCAAGCAGTTTGTCATCAACTCCTGTACAGCCAGAGGGGAGGAGGAGGAGCAGGAGGAGGGCCAGGCATGGAATTTGCTAGAACTCACCCAAAAGTGATGAAAGATCTAGATTAATATCTCTGGGGAATTCTTGGGTTTCCTCCCGATTTTAGGGCTATCCCTGCCCCTGCGGCTGTAGTGAACCACATGCAAGAGAGGGGAAGGGAGGGGGGTTATCTTGTTTTTGGCTTTACGAAAAATGATCCAACAACTCCCCCTCCCTCGAGCTCCATATGGCCGACACCATGCGAGCCCCGTCAGCACTCACTGGGCATGCTCCGAGGGGCCGTCCCGAGCAAAGGCGTCCGCGGTGAAACACCAAGCAAGAAACGGCACAAAGGAAAAAGGCAGGAAGGGCTAAAAACCAGGAGTCAGCTCTCCTGGATCCACACACTGGCCAATAATGCAAGCTTTTCTTACCGTCCAGCGTGATTAATCGAGTGCTGGGGGTGAAAAGAAGCTCTCATTGTCTGTAGCAGTCTGCAGAGCCAGAACAGGTGACAACTAAACTACTTAAAGGAAAAAGAAAAACAAACAGCAACTAGCCAAAGGGGCTTTGAGGACAGGGGAAGGCGGCTCTTCTGCACTATAGCTAACTAATTGCATTCGCCCGAGGTCGGCCAAACCAAATTAAAAAAAAAAAAAAAAAAGCCAAACGTATTTGAAAAAAGAAATAATAAGGCTCAGGCTCAAATCAAGCAGGACTCAGAAAGATGTGGAAAGACTACCGACCAGCCAGCTCCTTCTCCTTACTCCGTCTCTTTTTCTCCATGCGTTTCAGTCTCTTCTCCTCCCTGCGCTTGGCCTCCTCGGCCTCCTGGTGGCGCCGGCACTTGTGGAAGTTCTCCACCACCACACCCACGAACATGTTGAGCACGAAGAAGGCCACGATCAGCAGAAAGGAGATGAAGTAGAGCAGCATCCAGGGGTTGAAGTTCATAACGGGCTACAAGGTTTAGGAAGTGAGGACGAGTGCGGGCGCATGAAATTAGAGCATATTTTTACCCTTCCAAATATCTTCTTTATTTTGTTGTAGGTAAGGGACTTCCACATTGTTTGAAGATACTGACCTGTTGGTCCACTCCCACAGCGTCCAGACCATCATACATGATGTCTACCCAGCCGTCTTTAGACGCCAAAACAAACAGAGACATCAATGCCTGGCAGAGAGGAATTGGAAAAACAATGTTAAAAAGGAAAAGCCACATTCACTGAGGATGACTAATAAAATGAAAAAATGTGGGTGAGACCAAACCTGTCCAAGGTTGTCAAAGTTGTACTTGTGTCTGACCCATCTGTAGCTGGCCAGCAGACAGTCGGACTTGTTGGTGATGTTGCGCACATCCTCCCCTTGACAAACGAAAAACTTTCCCTTGAAGAGCTGCGGGGAAACATGCGGACGAGAGCTTTATTTGGATTTACTCACGTAGCCACGCAAACCTAATTCTGTCTGTCTGTTTCTCGCCTTTCAGAGAGTCTGCGCCAAAACACACAGTGCTGGGAATCAGCCCTTTGCATAAGGTCACCCAGGGAGCTGACACGTCTGCCAGTTCACTCATCATCAACATCAGGGGCCTCATGCAGAAACACTCAGGTACATCATAAGTATATGAGTTAGCCTGCAGCCGTCAAGCTAATTCCCAATTGAAAACTGACAAATAATCAGATTTCTTTTGTTTCTTTTTTTTTTTTTTACATGGGAACTCTATAACGTGGATGTAATTAAAAAAAAAAAAATCTGTCTCTGCATGCAATTAGATATACAACCAGAAGAACCACCAGTGGACCTCACTGGGCAGCTCTCAGGTTCCCGGATGAATTTCTAACTCTTGCTTTTGTTTTTGGAGCAGAGGATCATGTTTTGTTTCACTCAACTACTCATTTTAATTTATGTAAAAAATAAAATTAAAATTCTAATTTGATTTAATTTTAGTTTATATTTTTGTTGTTGTTTTGAATTACACTATTATGTCACGTGGCCTGACCAACTCCTTTGTGGCCATTTAAGATTTTTTATTTAAATACCGCTGCTGTAAACAGAGGGCAAAATATTCAGAAGCAAGGCTGTTCCCCTGCTCCACAGGTTGCATCCACAAAATTTCCATTTGTAAATAATATTGAGGATTTATCAAAGAGAAACAGCATCTACTGACGTGTACTACACCCTGACAAGGTATTTTATTTTCTAATTTTACTTGGGGAATTCTCAATGTGCAACTTTTATGTCTGAAAGTGCTTATGTTTAGTGTCAAGTATTTGTTACGGCTGCACCGTCGTGAATGTAAATTTCATTTGCTGTACAATGTAAGAATGCAGAAAGCTGGTGGCACAACATGAAATTGCATCGGACGAGCCCGGCTAGCCACGATTTAAATGCAAATAGACACAAAAAGAATGAGAAAGACTTCAGCATCCATTATGCATTTGCCCAAGTTTAAAATATTCCACTTCGGCAACAGTTGTGTTTTGCGGCATCCATAATTGCATTTTTCCAAACGTTACCTTCTGAAATAAACAGAGACAAACATGATTACTAACCATGTAGGACATTTCCTTTCTGTCCGTTTTGCACCACTGGACACAAACAAACAGTACGGAGCTCTAGCAGGGGTTGGCCAATGGCAGAGGATTTGTGATTTGAATTCTCAGTGAAATTATTTGTTTTGATGACCTTTTCTCAACAAAGCTGAACATTTGCTGTTTTTCTTTTTCTTCTTAACTATGCAGCTGTGCTAAGCAGTATCTCTGATCTATAAAAACACTGACCTTGAAGCCAAGTCATTTTCATGATGTAGTCATGTTGTTTTTTTTTTGTATGTTTTCTGTGAGAGTCAAATCAATTAGAAGAATATAAAGGTGCATGCAACCCAAAAGTAGCCTAAACTCACTTTGCCACATTCTAAAAGGCCTTTTAACGAGTCTCACCGTCTGGTCGCAGTCATTTCCCTGTCATGACTCTATTCAATTAATTTATTCAGACAGATGGCTGAAGGACATGACCTTGGCAGACCGGAGAACAAATTGTCTCAGCTCATGTTCATGATTGGTAGTTGGGCCGTGAGTCATAGAATTTCCCATTGCCATAAGATAAGCAACATAAGGATGAAAAGGTCTGAGTTGTTGTGTCTGGACTTGGTGGAAAAAAAAACTCTGGGATTTATTTAGCACAGCGCAGCAAAGGATTGTGGGAATTGTTGCGACAGGTGGGGGTGTGTGTCGGTGTGACGCGCCCTCTCACCTGCACTCCCAAGATTCCGAATATGATGAAGAAGGCGCAACAGATGACCACGATGTTGCCGATGGGCTTCAGCGACGACATGAGGGTCTCAACCACCAGCTTCAGACCAGGAGCTCTGCTGATGACCCTGAAACACAGCACACATTGCACTCTGAGTGAGCTGAGTGTGTGTGTGTGTGTGTGTGTGTGTGTGTGTTTTTGTATGTCTGTGTGCACACACAGTTCACAGCAGATGGAGATGCCTGCAGCAACGCACCCTCAGGACAGGAACCCCAGGCCATCACCCTGTCTGACAATCACATTCCCAGTTTTTGTCTGACTTGCACAACTTTTAGACCTGATTCACACTTGGAGCTGTTGGCGGTTGTGCGGTCTTATTTTTTTTTTTCTTTCATGTTTTCCCTTTCAACCACATGACAACTGATTTTTTTTTTGAATATTTGTTACCTGTGGAAAATTCTGCTTTACTATTACGGGAGACTAAGTTTGGTGCCAACGTTTAACCATGAGACTTTATCTTTTAAAGCAACAACAGACAAATGGACTGGATCTGCAGGACTTCTTGTACGTTTTGGGCATCCACTACAATGTCTTGTATTTTGCTACCTTGACAATCCGGCAGAATATTTAGGAATGGTATTTCTGTATTTCCTGTATTTTTCAAACCAAAAACGTTTTCTACTGAAGCAGATATGGTCTAAGAACATTATGCTATCCTAACTAATGACATAAGATTGTTCCAGCCATAAAAGTACATTTTATAAATCTTATATTTCAATTAAAATAAAGGTTTATTAAAAATGTTCTCCCCAATGTCAACAGCCCTCAGGACTGTTGTTGCAAATGACGGACTACATATTGCCAAATTTATTTCATTTTAATTTGGCCTTAATAGAAAAAACAACAACATTTGTTTAATCATTTCTGTCAAAGAAAACAAACAAACAAACCAACAAACACAGCTAATTAAGCCCGACTGATGAGGATGTTTAATTAGTGGCAGTATACTGTAGCACCCAGTGTGGCATCAGCATTGCAACTGAGCTTTACTAGTGGGATGAACACGCACACACACACACACACACACACACACACACACACACACACACACACACACACACACACACACACACACACACACACACACACACACACACACACACACAGTGAGTGCACAGTGTCTTTAGACAGTGAAGCATCTCCGCACCCATGAACAAATCAATTTCCATGATGTGGCAGACAGGATGTGCAACGTGTAAAAGGGGGAAACAAAGGTGTACAAGTATACAAGGTGCCAGGGTGATAATCAGCTGCACCTTTGTCTTCATTGTGCCTTTTCCTCAGGGTGCACGGATGAGTGACGCAGGAGTCAATAACACATCAAGAGGAATCATGGGATAATCAAAGAGCAGAGCGAGCCGAGGCCTCCGATCAATAGATCTGATCAGCGAATAACAAGCGTGAAGCTACACCTCATTACTTAGCACGTCAATGCCTCTTAATTGCCAGCCATACCTGGGCAGGGGCAGCACCCTTGTACTGTTACTGGAGGCCTGATTGTTCAAGAAATGAGGCGATGTTTGTCTTTCCGTCAGGTCTAATGCCGAGGGGATCGTGATACTTTCAGTGCTAAAAACTGAAACATGACACGTCAAAAAAAAATGATTACACCAAAAAAAAAAGAAAAAAGAAAACAAAAAGAAAACCCTTACCCTTCCGGCCAGAATTTCTGAATCAAATGTTTGTTTTGTACTTGAATCTGGACTGATGACAAACTAATTTAGCTAATGGTGAATGACAATGAAAGAAACAATCTTGTCTGGACTCCTCTATAGAGAACTGCCAACCCCAATAAGCTCCTCCCCATGATGGCCATCAATTCATTTATATTGTGGAATACGGCACTAAAAAAAATGGGAGCGAGGAGATGCTGGTTGGAAGCCAAATGTAGCTCTCTGCATAATTTCACAGCTGCTCGCAGCAGTGCCCTTGATTTTCAATACAAAAAGGTGGTGGTGGTGGTGGTGGTACACCTGCAATGTGCACATCGTGCACAATCGCTCCCCCAGCAGCAGATCAACACGACTAAGGATTGGAAGGGGAAGAAGAAGAAGTCAGGCAGTGAACGTGGCAGGACTGGGTGCAATGAAGAGGTGCACTGTGGGTAGATAAAGGGAGCGGAGGTTGGAGAGGAGGGGCCGTCAGCGCCGTCATCTGGGGAATAATAAAAAGACAGAGGCAGCTGCCGCTGCTGCCGCGCTTTTCCAGCTTGACTTTGTTCCTCGCAAACGCTTTGCCGAATGCGTCTTCATCCCGTTCAGCTGTCGAAAGTTCACCACTCGTTGTTCGGCTGTGAGCTGCCGCAGAGGGGCGAGGAAAGCATGCAAAATAAATACTCGGGGTCAGGTGGTGTTAGTTAGTCTGCAGCCTTCGGACGAGTCACATGTGGGCCGTGAAGAGGAAATAAATAAAGAAATAAATAAAATATATAAATGAACAGGCGCGCAGGGGGGGATGAAGCGCATCAGGCAGCCGGTAAAAAAG
This sequence comes from Nelusetta ayraudi, assembly GCF_046127955.1. Lineage (NCBI taxonomy): Eukaryota > Metazoa > Chordata > Actinopteri > Tetraodontiformes > Monacanthidae > Nelusetta > Nelusetta ayraudi. The sequence goes on from NW_027466092.1 coordinate 4,830,369, forward strand.
CCGGGGGATAATTACACCGTCATCAAGTGTGAAGGATGAGCTTTAAAACTGTGCCGACAGGGACGGGCGGAGGAGGAGGATCAATGAAGCGACGTGCTGGCCTGCAGTGACCCCACCGACACCACAAGAGCCGCTCACAACAGTCTGCTGTGTGTAAAGGGAGGCGCGCGGGGTGAGCATGAGGCGCTGACGGCTGAGGAGCTCGCGCCGTCTCAGGTTGACGGGTAGTGGGCGGAGCCATTAACGGGCCAGCGGCCCCACCAACACTGAGTAAAATTCAGGCTGGTATCGCCAATACCGATACCATACTTTCTGCAATAAGGGGAATGTGTATAAAATCACAGGGACAAACAAATGATGGGGCGACTCTGCACTGACTGTTCAACTGTTCACTTCACACAACTCCTCCAGATAGCCCATACTGAAGGGACACAAACATTCGCTGTTCTAAAATGCTGAGAAACTCAAATTCAAATTGGTTGTAAAATATTTAATTGAATGAATAAATGCCACAATAATTGCACTGGTTTGTTATACCTATTTATTTATATTTATATTTAACAGTTAAACTAAAGTAGACTGATTGTCAATGATAACAAAGACATTGTATAGAAGAAATGTTATTTTTTTTAATCCATCTTATCTAGTACATATTTTTTAAATTTCACTGTTTTATCACAGTTGTTCTGTATGATTTAATGACACCTGGTCCTTTGTAATCCATTTTGAATGATCAATTCTTTGGATTCTTTGGCACTCTCTGTACCTGGGTAGTTCCTGCCTGCAGTACCAAAGGACTCCACTAGAGACACAGTGTCTGATGCTGCTGCTTTGGCCAGGGTTGCGCAGTTCTTATGAATCACGCACTCAACCAGGCGGAAGAAAAAGCAGATCCCATCAACTGGGCATCGTTTCGACAAGATCTTGATCGTTTAGTTACTTTCCACTTTGTTCCTGCTAGTATTACGCATTACCACAAATATTCTGAATTATCAAAAGCATTGATATTTTGATTTGACAATCAATTTTAGTGTATGTCAGTGGAAACTAAACTATCAAGATCTTGTCCGAACTGATGCCCAGTTGATAGGGAGCATGTGCCCACCCCCCCTCTCTTCCAGTGCATGTCAGCAAATTAGACGCCCGCCAATGGGAGCCACCTGTTTGGTGTCGCGTTAATAAAGCTGACGATGACGATGTGGAACTCCATGTCTCTGCAGCGCCAGAGGGTGAAAAAAAAACAGATAGGCTCATATTTAATTCAAGGAGCCGGTGAGGAACGATCGAACTGCAGTGTCGACGAGGTGCTGCGAAGACACACACAGACGCGCAGCGGTTCACAACACTGCTCGGGCAGTTTTTAAAATACGGTGGTGAGGCTTATGGCACCGAGAGTCAACCATCGTTTTACCACATGGCTCTTCAACATTGTGTTCAAGATAACAGACGACATAATGGTTTTTGCTTGGATATTCATTTGAAAATGGAGAGAATAGTTTGATAACTTAATAAATGAACTGTGTCCATTACAGCTTCAAAGGGAAATCTCATGTTTTTCAGACCTATTTGGGCGACGGCACCTGTGTAGCTAAAATGTAACAACTGCAATGTTATGTAATGTTGCTTCTATCACATAGCAACATAAATGGAGTCACAGCAGCTCCTCCAGTGCCTCTTGACCAGGCTGAATAAACTCTAACACTGCTTAAAGATGCTCCCTGCAGCAAACAATTACTGAGTCCAGGCCCACAGCAGCACATTAGGGCTAAATATGTTACGGCCTGTAATGCTGCGTTGCTCTTTTTGGATTAAAAAGTTAATTCCACCTTGGAAATGTTTGTACAGTATTGCTTTCCGGAAACTAAGTGCGCAGCCTCAGGGGGGAAGAGGCTGTGCTCTGCTCTTCTCTCCTCTTTACTTTCTGTCCTCCTGCTAATTCTTTTTTCACCCTCACTTCACTCTCTTCCCCATTCGATTAGCTATCATCTCGATCAAAAATGGCCCAGAATTTGGATATTGTTGAATATATAGAAATTAAAAAAGTGCCTTTGTCTTTCCGATTTCCTTTTTTACCATTAGGTGGTGCTCAATCTCACACTGTGGGCCTTCAAAGCATCCAAAACAGCCTGGCTGCCCTGTAGGGATTAAGCAAGTGAAAGCAAGCAGCGGTGGCAGTGAGAGGCAGGTATTACTTCAAAGTGCTCAGTTTGTCACGGCCACACCAGATGTAATTAGAAAGAGCCCTGTTTGACACCAATCTAATTCTCCGGTGTCATTTTAACACAAGTTTGCTGCAATCAAATTGTTTTTGTTTTTGTGCCAAAGTTGCCACAAAAAAACAAAAAAACAAAACACTGAATGATTTAGAAGTTTGTTGGTGAGTTATTAGGAGACTTTCAACATCAGCTCCCTGGCCACCAATATTCTTGTGAATTGTTTCTCCCTGTTCCTGACTTCAAACTCTGCACAGAAGTTGAGCTTTAGAAATTAAAATTTGTGAACTATGTAGTAGGCCTTAAAGCAGTGTGCCAGATTATATACGTTATAGTGTGACAGCATAAGTGCAGAAATATGAAGAAAAGCTGTTGAAGTTGTTTTTATCCTGTATCATGGGCTGTTTGATTTCTAATCTCCAGAGAAAATAAAAGTTCTTGGAATTTTAAGGTTATTCCCTTATCACTGATCTACATTCAGACACAGAAAAAAAAAAAAAAAACAGAAAAAAAATGACAAATGGGCAACGAACTGCATATGTCAAAAACTGACCATTTTTTAAAAGTCACTCATGACACTCCATTTGTTAAGTTCTTAATATCACATAATTGTTTTACTGAGCGCCCAACAAAGTATTTATACAACAATGTGTTTTTCATTCAACGAGCAGCATTATACTGTTTCCCAATTTAGGGGACAAACAACAAAATGACTGTCCTTAACAATCATAAACCACATAACATTTTGGCTGTTCGCTCAAACTACAGTTCAGTTGCAGAATCATTTGTGGTTGCAAAGCCAAAGCACTGATCAACTAAAGCAACAAAACATAACGTGTTGTTCTGCTTGTTGGAGGCAAATAATAAATGGTGTTTGCAGGGGGGTGTATACTGCTGAGCACAGCTGCGAACAAGTGACTAATTGTATTTAACTTTGTCGCTAAAACACAGGCCATGTGAGTTGTGTGACTGTACACACACTGGATTAATGTCCTCAACAAGAAGATTTAAGGTCCCATAATCTCCGAAAACCACTTCATCAATGTTTTCTAACAATAGTTTTGGACTCCAGCCTGCGGATGAACTCCCCAGAGAAAAGGAAAAGTCCATCCTTCTTTTGCTTGCCGTGCGAACCATAACAATGTGTGTTAAACCGCCACTGCATTTTAGTAATCAGTCCCATTGAACGTACTGATAATTGAGAGATAAAAAAAAAAAAAATCAACCCCCTCCCAGCCTGATGTTCCTTCCACCGTCTGCTCACTTCACTGATATCCCCTTCCAGACACGTGGAAGAGACACCAAAGCATCGGCTTTTGCAGGGAGCAATAAACAGAGGGTTGAATGTGCAGGGCTTTTTTTTTTTTTTTTTGTCATGGAGGTCTATAAAGTTTTGTGATGGTTAATCCTGTGAGGCTGCAACACAATTGATGTGAAAAGTATGAGTACAGTATGGGACTCTGAATGTCGTCTTAACTGAAGAGTGTTAGTCGATTCTTGAGCCACAGAGGTCCACAAAGGGTCTATTTAGACTTTTAGTGTATTGCATGCTTCTAATAGAAGACTGATGGATGGAATATTTTTGTCTTTTTTTTTTGGCTGCTCCTGTGTAGAAGGATTTTTTTAGTCAGAGCCAGTACACAAGTCTCTCCCTTGCTCTCTGTGTGTGTGTGTGTGTGTGTGTGTGTGTGTGCGTGTGCGTGTGTGTGTGTTGGTTTGAGCACTGGGGAAGATGGGGATAGAAGATATGAAACATTTTCACTTTTGGCTGACACCACTGCCAAAATGAAAGAAAAAAAAAAAAGTAAAAGAAGATACACAGCTTCAACTGCAGGTTTATGGGGTGTCAAAAAATAAGGTTTCTTCAGGTATGAGCGCTGATTCCACTTACTGACATGAAGATGACGTTGAAAGTAAAAGTGTAAAAAAAAAACAAAAAAAAACTGGATAGTCAGGAATGCTTGTGTAAATGAATGACACCAAGAGAACCCATTAGAACCTCGTCTGCAGGCACAAGTTCAGGCAGGAATACAAGGAAAACATTGGACCGTGAGTAAACTTTGAGACACAATGATGTCACAACACATGAGTGACATCCCACACGTTCACACTCCTGAGCTCTGAAAGCTGAGAGTCAAAAGTGCTGCTTTGAAGTTGCAGTGAGGGTGAGAAGTCCCGGCAGAGGATTTTGCGCTCTCGTCAAAGGTGAGGGTTAAGAAAGAAGAGGGAGGGGATGTGCTGTGTTTAGCGGGTGAGTCTGGCAGAGAGAAAAAAAAAAATGAATATTTGATTCTCCTCCTTTTCGCGAGCGCAGCGATAAATATTCAGGAGCGGGCAAAGCCCGCAGAGCTCCCTTCTACCAGGCGAGCCGGCGGCATGCGAGCCAAGTCGAGCATGAAAGGGGGCGCACACGACAAACTTAAAAGTAGTGCGCGCACACGCACGCACGCACACAGACACACACGCACGCACACAACAACAGGAGCCTGTTCTGCATTACAAGCAGTTGCACATTTCTTGGTGTGCGGAAACAAACAAAATTTTGCAAAAATGTTCTCGGAACTGGTGAGTTCTGCCTCATTTCCCCCCATATAAACATTCCAGAGCTGTTGTGGACATGCTGACCATTCCTCACACATGCACGCACACCAAAACAATTGCCTGCACGTACAAGAAGACAACAACAGCAAAAACAAAAGACAAAAACAATAATATATGAAAATTCCCCCAAAAGATGATGAAATATCAACTCAAAGGAAAACATCAATTCCAAACTAATATATATGGAGTTCAGGTTCAACTAATTTGTGCTACTTTTTTTTTCTTTTTTCTGTCAATTATGTATCTTGTGTCCTTGTGTATGAAGTGCCCGCACCACTGGAGAGACACTTACCGCAGGGGCCTGAGGGTCCTCAGCAGCCTCAGCACTCTCAGCATGCCCAGGATCTTGGTACCAGTGTTGGAGATGAGAGACACCAGGATGTCGATAACCGAGATCATCACCAGCATCCCGTCCAGAATGTTCCAGCTGCTCCTCAGGTAGGCCTTATCACCGAAGAACCAGCCCAATGCCACGACCTGGGGATACACGAGACAGAGAGTTATCATAGATCAATCAATTCAATAAATAACATTTTCTTTGTACAGCCCAGTTTCGTATTTTGCCTAAAAGGGCTTCACATTGTGTGGAGATGCAACATCCTCGACCCAGCTGAGGAAAAGCTTAAAAAACAACCCTTCACAAGGAAAAAGAAGAAGAACCTCAGAGAGGGAACAAGTGAACAAGTTGTGATCTTCACAATCACCTCGCTATGAAGTAACATGAAGCTAATACTTTGAGTAAACCACTGGGCGGAGGGACACAGTGTCCCTCAGACAGTGCCATGGTTTTACTTACTCAGCTTTTGGCTCAAATAAATCAGGTTGTGGGTCCTGGTTGGTCAAGAAATCATCATGACTATGACTCCACCTCAAAGTCTGCTGTGATCAGACGTTGGCTTCTTCTCAACAAACGCACCAATTTGATCATGGGAGTAGCTGCACTGAGCACACATTTTTGAAATCACTCCGCCCAGCAGCATGTCTGTAATGTAGTTCCCACTACCGTGCCATGTTACATTGGTATTTCATCGTGTGGCCAATGTGCAGGTCAAAACCTGAGGGTTTTGAGGGGCCTGTGCCATTCACCTCTGAACCCCTGGATCTCCAGACATTAATAATCAAATGCAATGTACTTCCTCACATATCTACAGGTCTTATGGCGATAACCAAATTTGCCAAAATGATGAACTATCCCTTTAAGCACAAATGACGGACACTCTGTGTGCGTTGGTGTGTGTGTGAGACAGCGAGTTCACCAGTTGTGCTAACAGCAAAAATAAAGATGGAGAGATGTTAAAGGAGTGACACAAATGAACTTTCCTTCCTGTGGCTCCTGCCTCCGGCTGCACAGACCTCCACTGAGGGCCGGGCCATTAGAATACTGGCCAGACAATCCACTTCTGCATTATGAAATGGCCTGTGTGTGTGTGTGTGTGTGTGTGTGTGTGTGTGGGGGGGGGGGGGGGGGGGGGAGTTTATTTGTTAGCTGTTCTATTCACTAGCCAGAATTTGGTTGAGTTTTTTTTATTTTTTTTTTAAGTTGACAGGTTGACGTCTCTAAATGCCGGACTGGAGACAAATGAGGTCTGGATGGTGAAGCAAACAGTCGTTTTCATTGCAGGAGTCTAAAGTCTATTAATGATGGTAGGTGAGCAAGTGTAGCCATTAGTTATCGGCTCATGCAGGAATGAGGAAACCAAATCGAGGAAAATGAAAATTGTACATCTAAAAACAGAACGTGTGTCCTGTTCAATCTATTTTTGAAAGAAAATAGGACAATGTGTGTTCCTATCTTTCTAAAAGAAAGTAAATAATTTGCAGAGAAAATAACTGAAAGTGGCTCACACATTTGAATGTCATGGAAAACTTTTTGCAAAAACAACAGATTTGGGATAAAGTTTTCATGCAGATACAATGGCAGAATCTTTCTTTATATTGTGTGTTCTTTTTTAAAGTTAGTGTGAGGGCTTTGCATGAAAGCAGGAAGAGGAAGTGAAAATCAAGACACACTTTTCTGACACTGTGTATGCCCTTTGTGACATCTTGAAGAGCAGCTTTCCACAGCGGGATGTGTCTCCCAGGGGGAAGACAACACACCCAGCCAGCCGTTTTTGTCTCACATCACTGAGACAACTTAGTTTTTGTCCATTTCATAACACGTGGAAGGTCTGCATGGACCTTGTTAACAGAGGCTGTAAAGAAAGGGCTACATTTCCTGTTTAAAGGAAAGCTATAGAGTTTCTTCTGGAAAGTGAAAGTACTTAATTTAAATATAAATGTAAGGTGGCCCCGCTGATGGCCAGCATATAAGACAGACAAGTGCAAATGGATCAAAAAATGGGAACTTTGCAAGACTAGAAAAATTCAAACTGTACTCTTTAAAATTCAAATTTCAATGCTCATACCAAACAAATTTTATGGTACAAATATGGTACAAAATGCGTAATGGGCTTGCTCAGGCGCTATACAGGATGCAGCGTTGGTGTAAATCCAGACTTTCTCACCTTTATCAACATCTCGGTCACGAAGATTGCCGTAAAGATGTAGTTGGACAGCGTTAAGAAGATGCGCTCCTGTAGCAGAGGGAGAGAAAGAGAGCGCAGACCGTTAAAAAGTGAGGCTGGCTCACAGCATCAATAGCTAATTAAAAAAATGCTTCATTTTTTTCCCCTGCCTCTAAATTGAACCTGTGTTCAGCTGAATAATGAATGCGCTAGCTGCTCCACAAGTTCCCCTGTTGCACTCACAAATAACGACGGCTGGCAGGCAATTATAAAAGTTGACTGCATGTTAATTATCACGGCAGGAAGTATTTAGACAAGCCATCTAATGGGTGGGCACGCACGGAGATGACAATATTATCTTCAGTCTTTGTGAGAGTGCACAATAGCTCGCAATGATCCCCTCAGTATGTCATCACAGAACTGCTGCAAAACTTTGACACTGAATTCCTGCAAGTGGGGACCCAAGTGTTGTCGTTTTTTTTTTCCCCTTTTAAAGGTTAATTGTGTAACATTTGGAGATTTTGAAGAAGAAACAGTGACATTAAATGGCTGCATTTTGCATTGCACTTTCACTCTCCGTCCCTCTCCTGAGCTTGCCAGTGAGCTACAGTGGCCTGCACACTCAAACCTGGATACCTCGTCCACCTTCTTCTTCATTGGTTTATTTCAGGGTGCGAGCAGTCACGCTAAATACAAAATGCGTGGTCAGGCAGCTGGATTGTCCACACCAGGCTTCCTTAGAAATATTGCAAATTACTTTTATTGTACTGCGATTCGACACTTTTTTAAATGTAATTCTGGACAGTATATCATTAGTATATTAGCTTTCACTCATATAAAACTTGTAAATCAAGCAAAATATTACACAGTGGACCTTTAAAAGTCAAAAGGTGGCCACTCAGTTTAGAGGAGAAGCTCATGTTGGACTTTTTTCCAATACAAGCACGCATTGCACTCATCTCCAGTCACTTTGCTGCTGTAGGAAACGTGGCGCGGTGGCGTGCATTGCTAAACATGCAACAGAGGATGGGAGCCTGTTCAGTGAGCTAAACAAGGGCTGAGCAGAGAAAACAAGCAACGAGCGAGAAACACTAACTGCTTATTTACCCTCCTCCACCCTCCCAACCTTATGGTCCCCTGTCCTGCTACTGGCGGCTATGCGAGTGTGTGTGTGTGTGTGTGAGGGCAGGGTAGGCAGCCGCCTTTCCCACGGCCCCCCGGCTAACTCCGCCCATGCTCGGCGGAATGCACCATGACACACACACAAACACAGATGAGGAAGTCCTGCAGCGCTTTTTCGTCAAGGCTCTGGGAATGTCGGCCGTGACATCACCGGGAGGGCCGACGGTCAGGAAGGGTTTGTGAATTCGACAACAGCCCACGCGACAGCGGCCATCCCCGTCCCCTGTGAACCGCTCTGCGTATTTTCATTCATGATGAAAAAGCAGCCATGGGGGATGACAGGAAGCAACATGGGAAGCAGGGCTGTGCCACGCCAAGTCCTCCACAAACAGCCCCATGAAGTTTATGGGATGGTTAAAATGTTGCATTGTGAAATCAGTGATGTATCAAATGATTTCTTTACATTCCTTTGCTCAGCTGCTCGGTAAAAGACACAAGCCTCACAAAACACCAGCTAGCAGCGATCCATCCCAAGGCTGAATGACTATTGGCTGGACGATTATCCGGCCAATAATTCATTGATTATTTCATTATTTGGGATATCAGTACAGATTACTGATAAGAAAATATTCATTAAGAATAATAGATTCTTATAAGGCAAGGAAACTTCCAAATTCAGTTCTTCTTACATAAAATGTGGTTTGTACAATTTTCAGTGTGATGGAATGTTTTCTACACTTTTATTTTAAAGTTCGTTACCTTCAGCTTTTACAATTCACTAAACCATGCTTCCTTTTAACATGTACCCACCTTTCAGAACTGTCTGTCAGGGATCCTACCTGGAACAGTGTCTTTGTCTCCCCCTACCTGTCAGAGAGTGCCCCAGTCTTTTGTTTTTGTCACCATATGCTTTGCCATGTGACTTCTACCATCTACTTCCTGTCTGTGGTTTTCCCGCCATTTTGTTGACTCACCTGGTGCCCATTTTAGACAATCAGACTGACTACTTAAGGCCAGCCTTGGCAATCCTGCTTTGTCTGATCGTCAATTCAAGTCCTTGGATGTTCCCGACTGTTTAGAGAAGCCATTTACTCAGTTTCCATCGCGCCTGTTCAGACTGTTCCTGTTTTTGACCTCTGCCTGTTTTTTGACCTCAAAACTTGCCAATCGATTTGGACTTCCCTGGCTCAGTCTGCCCACCTGCCTGTGTACAACCCCTGCCTGTTTTGGACTCCGGCTCTGCCTACTGGATTTGTAAAAAGTTAAAGAAATAAAGAACTCTGATTGTCTCTGATCCGCTCCTGAATCGTGCCCTGACACTGTCAAGCTATTGACAGAAACAAATCACCCTGCTGCACTGTTAGCCATGAGCCAAAGAAACTTTTAACTGGTAAGAAACTTTGGTGAAGCCTCACACTCAGAAATAGCAGTGACTTTTTTTTAAAATAAATCCATTGATTTACAAACGTGAATCTATATTTCTAGAAAGGCAAATGGCAGAAAATGAGTTGTTTGCATATTAATCCTGGAAGTGGCTGCTATTCTGGGCACAGCCACTTAATACGGCTAAAGGCAAAAGCTGTACAGTTATTCCAAGACTTCATCACAGTTTTATAATCAATTCAATGACTGTATTAGTCAGTAACAGCACTTTAATGCTTCCCTGAGTATGTTCCCAATTCAGAATGGAAGCTCAGCAAGATAATAAACTTTAATTTTGTTGAACAAATCCCCCCATTTAAAGGTAGCTAAACCAAATTTTGTGTTTTAAGGCTTGCAGCAGTGAAACCCCAGCATCACCACTAATTTCCCTGTGAGTTATGGGCGCAACAGTCTATTGGAGATACAACCAGCTGACTGTGATTATGTTTTAATGCATTTATTGCTTTGAGCTAGACATGCATGCAGACGCAGCCTGCAGCAGCAGAGCGGTCCCCACAGAAATGTGCAATCTGAGATGGAAGGCAGGTCCGTCACTCACGCTCAAGACAACAGATTTATCGTTGGTAAAGAGCCAAAAGTATAAAAGAAAAAGATGGGAACATCTTGTATCCATAATTTGTCTGGGAGAAATTAATTTACAGCCAGTTGGAGTCTTGGAATAGACAGTGTCTGAACAGTGGTGCAAAACAAAGCTGTATACAATAATCAAGGAGCAAAGGGAACTTGGTGCCATGTTTCATTGACTCAAAAGCCGGAACAGCAAATATTTGGCGCAGCTAGCTGTAGCCAGGGAATTTGTCTTTCTTGGTGTCATTGCTCTGCACTGTACATGTATTGATGTACACCGATGAAAGTTTATTTGCCTTAATGCTACACTATTCAGCAGACCAATAAGACCACTTATTGTTTTATTAAAAACAAGCTGTTCTGGTGCACTCCAACATACTACTGGATTGCTCCAGATGGCTGAGCCGTATCCATCAGGGCTTTCACGCTCCCGAAGTTTGCAAGTGGCCGTACCAACAACATGTCATCTGGTGGAGACTCGCTGCCAGGAGTCTGATACACACCTGATGGCTGCAATGTTACCATAAATGCTTGATAATTCTCATTGAAAGTATGCAATTCAAATTATTTCCAAAAATCACCAGTTTAACTTCAAATTGAAGGTTTCTAGAATTTTCCTGGGAATGTTCTGCTCCTACGCAATCATCCTGTGTGTTTTAATTACAATAACTTAGCAGGTCACTGACTAAGACTGATTTTAACGCTTTTGCAAACTTTCCATCTCTTCAGAGCAGTGAATAGAAAAGTTAAACCCCAACTCCTGAAAGCCTTCACTCAAAAGTCAGTGCTGAACCTTTATCTTCATGTCGCATAGTGACGACAACACGAGGGGCAGAAAAACCAAGACTGATTTATTTTATACCCCTAATGCTCACATAATTCGATTTGAAGCAGACTGTGATGCATTGTTTCCTAATTCAATAAGAAGTAATATATCATAATAGGTGCTATAATCGCCCTCAATCATCTCTTACTGAGCCACAGGAAGGCAGTATCCCGGCAACCGGCAGCACAGAACCACAACAGCTATAGTCTGCAGGCCAAGTACAAAGTGTCTGACATCAACTTCCAGGACATTAGGCTAATTGTGCAGCCTGCATTCCATAGTAAATGTTGTGACTCATAGATTTTTTCTTTTTTTTTTAATCTCAGTAACAATGAATACATTTGTATCTGGGGGGATGAAACATGTGTTCTCTGGCAGGCTGGCACCCGGGCAGTGATAAATTATCAGTGTTTGGTGGTTGCACTTGGTCAAAACAGAGCGAGCCGGAGAAATCTGATTCACATTCAGCCTCGTTAATTTAAAACAACCGACGCAACACATTACACGGAGGGTAGCAAATTAATGACTTGCTAATGTTATTTTAAAAAGTCATAACTCACCAGCTGTGTGCAAACATCATGATTCATCATGTAGTTTCAACTTTTAATAACAACAAACTTGCCAAGTTAAATTGGTACACCGCTCTGTTTTGTATGTAATGTGTTTCCATGCGTAAGTGTCGCTTGATTCCCAAGAAGAAGAAATCCCCACGGTGGTAGAAACCCTTTATTTCTGGGTTTTTGTTGCGGTATAATTTCAACATTGGTGTCGAGGTTCAGCGCTTGACAAATTTATTCGACTGCATGTCATAAAAACAAAACTAAGTCAGAAAGAAATAAATCAAGGCAAACACTCAACCACTCAAACGAATTGTTCTGTTTAGGAATGCAAGCAAACTATGAACTAACATCAACAACATTTTTTCAGGTTGTTTTTTTTTTTTTTTTGATAGCGCATTTGTAGATAACGATAACAATTGCATTTTAGAATTAAAAATACATGTGTAATTTTATAAAGCTCCTTCCTGCTGTATTGACTATGACAGAAACATAAGAATTGATTTTGATCGCTACCAACACTTCGTTTAGGGCAGCTGTGGCATGAAACTTGTCGGGTGGGGGTTTCATCTTGTTGTAAAGTCATAGTTTTAGTAACCATGATAAAACTAGTTGAAATGCAGATTTGAATGGGAGTACTTGCATTGGTGTGTGTGTGTCCAATGGCCTGATTAGGCCTGGCTGTCTGTGTGGCGGCCCTCACTTGTTAAACATTCCCTCTGCTGGACATTAGCCACGTTCGCCAGCCCGAACATAATTGAATCTATTACAATGACACAGCCTCCTCAGTTTTTAGCCGCAAAACAAGCAGGATGGCGCGTTCCAGCAGGACTAAATTACAGTCTAGGCCCATCGGTAGAACAAATCACTCAGTGTGAGAAAAAAAAATAAATAAATAAATAAATCAGTGATAATTATTGTGTTTATGCACAGGGCCGTGTTCTGCCTCGGCGAGCGCCAGTAGAACAGGATGGAGATAGATGTTGCTGTGTTTCTGGCGTGTGGCCAGGCCATCGCATCTGGAATGACTGTGAGCTGATGGTGTTGATGATGCGCTTACAGCGGTTCAGCACCCGCTACCCTGAGCTGTTGGCTCGCAGTCAAACAGCAGAGATTCCCAGCTTCCCAGACCAGATTATTCCCCTTCATTTGTCCCCCGGAGACTCAACCTACTCTGTGATGCACGTTTGTGTTTAAAGGTCCCATATTACACCTTTTTTTTTTTTTTTCAAATCCAAATTTGTAAAAACTTATTTAGATCTCCAGAAGCAGCCGACTTGATCGTGTGTTTCCAACCTCCTGCTGCAACGGATGCCTGGCAGGACATTACATGTGTCTGGAAGAAGACGGAAACAGAGGCTGGCTGGAGGCGTCAACAACCACAGAATGGTATCAATGAGGTACCAGCGCCATCTGTTACATCATCACAAAATAAGTAAAAGATGGAATATTCACCTTTTAGTAACTTCACTGATGTGGTACAAACACTTAAGATATGTTTTTTTGTATAATATGGCACCTTGAAGAAGTTGTGTGTTTCTCAAACTTGTCAACTTGAAGTTTGTGTGTGTTGCAAAACTGCGAGCCCAGACTTACTGCACTGCCGGGGTCAATGCGAGGCCTCTCCATGGCGATGGTGATGCAGTTGAGGAAGATGATAACCAACACAATGTGGTCAAACATCTTGTGGGAGATGATCTTATTGCACACGTACCGAAACCTGACAGAAAACAAAGAGAAGAAGAAATGAGTTAAACTTGGTGCTTGTCTATGAAATGATGGGCGACTTGAACTTTTGAAAACATTAATTGAATTTGGGAATCTCTACGAAAGCCAGGGCTGTGTGTCCAGTTAGGTTATAACACAGGTTTTGTATGTGTCTACTGGAAGAAACAGAATTTTTACTGTCAAGAAAGGATGTTTGATTTGTTTTCGTGGATGACGCCGAGGAACAGTTCCTCTTGATCCATCCAGGCAGATGTGTTAATGCTAACAGCCGGTTTTCAGCAGTTTTCTCCGCTCACTATGGAAACATGGAGGAGGACGCAAACAGCACAGACCTCGTGAGATGAACGTTTGCTACGTCAGCGTCATTTCTGCAAACCTGCTTCCATAAAACATTTTGTGCCTTGGCTCCGATTCCCAAAAAATACTGGAACCTCCTCAAGGGAGCCTTCGGACTTTATTGCAAATAACACAAAGTTGTTTTGAATTTTGTTGTTTCCATATACTCTCTGATGCTGATTCCTTCTGAATGCACATTAACAGGTTTTATGGAAATGAGCTGGCTGACGTAATTCACACAAGAGTTCCAACACGTGACCACTCAGAATACAGTTGGCAAACTGTTGTCTTGATGTGGCCGAGCAGGAAGTTTTTATCCAGACTGAACTGCCCGTCTATCGACTTCACATGCGTTGCAGCTGGTCCCACTGGCTGATCCAGTGTTGAATCAACCGCCTTAGCATTTTGTTGTGTGAACTGACGGTTCACCTGCATTCTCTTATAAGCTGTAACAACAATTATAAAAACTGTAGACTGCCCATTTTGTTGTTTTTCATTGGGCTTTGACGTTATTTACTCCTGGAGTCCTCACCATGTGAACGGCAAAGGTGCCAAAACAAACTCACAGTTTTACGATTAGCTATAATTTACAGTTGCTAATAGTTTCTCAGTTGGATATGTACGGCCATCGAGCAACCATTAACAACTGGCGCCGTTAAAGTTTGCTGGACTTCTGCTACTGTTGGACAAAATGTTGGACAAAAAAAATCTTCCACTTGCATTTCACATCACAAGTGACCTTTTGTGCAGATGAGCCACAAAGATAAACAATGCAATGTCTTCCTAGCGATTCATTCCCAGATTGGATGACTTGTAGATGTAAAGGTGCAGTGTGTATTTTCTGGGCTGATTTAGGATTTTTATATTGGTAAAAACTACAACCAGGGTCTAGTGTCCTGGTTGCCCATAACTACATTAATAAAAGTTTATACTCGCAGTACAATAAAAGTAATTTGGTTTTCCAACCCAGGAACTTGTTATATATAAGAATATACGTAGTTAGCTGCCATCTTGCACCGCCATATTTCTAAGGAAGCCTGGTGTGGACAATGCAGCCCGCCTGACAGTGCGATTCTTAATTAGGGTGACTGCTCGTATCCTTAAATAAACCACAGAAGAAGGTGGATGAGGTAACCAGGTTTGTGTGCGCAGGCCTCCATAGTTCACTGGCAAGCTCGGAGAGGTAGGGGTAGTTAAAGAGCGATGCAATCTAAAACATAACCACTTGATTACACACTCAACCTTTAAAGGGAAAAACTACGGCAACTGCGTCCCTGCTTGCAGGCATTCAGGGCAAGTTCTGTGACGACATACTGAGGGGATCACTGCGAGCTACCGTGCGCTCTCACAAAGACTGAAGATAATATTGTCATCTCTGTACGTGCCCACCCGTTAGACAGCTCGTCTAAATACTTCCTGCCGGGATAAATTGTGATACATTTGGCGGAACCGTTGAATCGCAGAGTTGAACGCGTGGGGACGTAAAACAAGAACACGAGCTTGTCGGTGCACCGCGCCACTTCTTCCGTAACGTGTGAAACGCACTGCGATGGACGAGTGCCGTGCATCAGCGGTGAAACATCACCTTCCGTTTTGGAGCGCTTGTCTCACACACGCAGAGGTAATGAACCGCTGCTGAACCAGGGCTTGTTACTTATGCCTGACTTTCATTACAAGACATGAAAAAGATTCCGGGGCTCTTAGCTCGTGACAACAGAGAGGAAGAAAGAGGAAACGCTTGTTGTGCACGGCACTGTGACGGATTTAACTGCGCATCAAATCCGCTCTTAGTGTTCCTGGCAGTGGGGGGGAGGACACTGTGCGGCACAGATCTGGATTTCTTTTTTTTTTTTTTTTTTCTGTTTTTGAGGAAGCGGGGGGGCTTTATTTGACAAAGTAGACACCATTGTGTCAACACTGCTGAGTGCACCTCCATCTGTGCGCCTCTTCTGACTCCGGCGATGATTCTGCATACAGTAAACAGGCTGAGGGGGCAAATTCCTCTTTGATATCTGCACAGCAAAGCCGCCGACGCTGGAGGTTTACGCCGAGCGGAGAGGAGGGAGGACACCAGCTAAACACACACGCCCCCCCCCCCCCGCCCGAAGTCTCCCGGGACGACGTCTGTCTGCAGAGGACTTTAATGTTGAGTTCAAGCGGCTCACAAACACAGAGACTTCAAACCTCGAGCAAAACGCATAAATAACGTAAATAACCCCTCTTTTCTTGCTGCCAGACAGAAAATTTGAGAAATATAAGTGACATCTTGCTGCATCAGCTTGCACCGACTGACAGGTTCTTGGCTTTTTCTGCATGGATGTGAGCAAAGTGTTTCGGTTTTGAAGGATCAATGCCTCAACTTCATCTACGTCATGGCTGTGTGACTTGCTGCTCAGTCACTGGTATCACCTACCCGTCAAGAACAAGTTCAAGGCCCGCAACCTTTGCTGCATATTTGCCTTCCATGAGTTTTCAAAATCAATCAGGAACACAAACCACTAAACTTCCAGTTCCAGTTTTATGTTTCACTTTGAAACGCAAGGTCTTTGAACTTAAGAAAGCACCACCGTTCATTACATTTCTCACTTTTGGTGAATTCAACAAATCCCTCTTCAAATGAATTTCACATTTGTAGTTTCTTCACCAGATTCACCCTCAGCAGAAGCAGCAAATCACTTCAATCTGGAGTACTGCAATGTGTATAGTGCGTCCAATATCTTCATTAGAAGACGGCGCCAGACTGCAACAGCATGTTGGAAACGGAATTGTTAAGAAGAGTGAAAATATAGAACAAGAGATTGTGTCTTCCAGTGCCTGTTGTTGCCGTAAATTATAATAATCACACCAGGGTTTTTCTCTCACAACTTTATGTGTAATGACCGCAACTCATCCCGGAAAGAAGATGTGGCCGGGAAACACGTTTTGCCGATGGAACACATTTCATCGGTCATAACTCAAAATCAGAACAAAGAGACAACTGTGGCCACAGCTGGACCGAACAGGCTCTCATTAAAAATGAATTGGCACATTGCATTTTGGCTGTATTGCCAGAACTACCATTTGATTTTCTGATCACTAACAATGTCAGTGAGTTGCACAAAACTGTTTACAAATACAGATTAATGAAACGACATGGCTGTCCAGTAGGCGCAAATAAAGATTGCAGGACTGCTGTATCGAAGCCTCACACACACTGTGATGCCATTCAGAACAAAGGGAAACTGTTTCATTTTGCCAGATGCCTTTTTAGGCTCTTTAAATATCAACCTAAAAGGTTTGAAGTTAGTTCAAAAGTAGGCATTTCATCTCATAAACTGTAAAATCTACCTATTACCAATTACCAAGAAGACAGCAACAGAAATTGGCCCAAAATGATGAAATTACAACAGCGTAAAGGTGAGAAACGAGAAAAAAAAATAATTGCTTTGAATTTTAGGCCAAAGCCACTGATTGATAATTTCTTCCGTGTTGCCAACTCATTGGAAAAAAAAAAAAAAACCTGGGCGAATTGGACAACTGTAGTCCAATTTCACACATCGCGAGCTCCATTGATACGGACGTCGGCGTCCACCTTTC
This sequence comes from Nelusetta ayraudi, assembly GCF_046127955.1. Lineage (NCBI taxonomy): Eukaryota > Metazoa > Chordata > Actinopteri > Tetraodontiformes > Monacanthidae > Nelusetta > Nelusetta ayraudi. Next base: position 4,847,842 of record NW_027466092.1, read on the forward strand.
GGCGACGGCTTGATGTTTAATCGGCATGTTGCAGGCAGCACGGCGACATGTCGCTGCGCGGCGCCTTCACAGCGACGGCCCCCAATCAGACCGACAGCTGTGCATGTGCAGATCAAAGACCCACAGTGGTTGGGGGGGGGGGGGGGGGGGGTGTCAGAGTGAAGAGGATTCTGCACGTGGCCAGAGATAATGCAGCGCTCTGCAGGAGGGCAGAGGGACTCCCCGCCCCCTCTGCATCGACGCCGCCCCCCCACCCCTGACATGGCAAAAATGTGCAGATAAAAGACACCGCTGAAGGGAAAATGTGGGAGGAATTGTGGCTGATATGGGACAGAGGAGGGGAAAGAATGCTGCGCCGGCACTGTGGCGCAAAGAAGCTCGGCTGCCATTACAGTCAGCATTATTAAATATCAGTCAGTGCAGCGTTAGGCATCATCTTGTCAAGGGGATGGCCCAGTTTTACACACAGAAATGTAATGGTGCAGAGAACTTTTTTTTGACATTTTTGAAATACGTCTTCTGCTTTTGTTGACTTTCCACAAAAGCAACTTTAGTCTCTAATCTTTCAGAATTGTATGACAGCACAGTTATTGTGCATTAAAAATAAATTTGCATTAGAATTAATGACAAGGTCCCTCAGCCTCATTCACAGAAAAAAGTGACAAACTGTTGACAGTTTACTGAAATCCTTCCGCCACCTTTTTGCTGGTTTGGTTTCCTTCTCCTTCTTCCAGTAGACACACAACACATTATATGGTGTAACTATACTTAAGCTCAATGCTTCTCAACTGGTGCAGTCTCAGGACCCACATTTTGTTTCCTTATCATGAAGCTGCGACTCAATCAAAATAGCGCCGTGACTAACTTTTAGGTTGCAACCCACCAGTTCAGAAACACTGCTTTAGATAGCCTTGTTAGTTCACATCATACCACCCAATGGAAACGTAGCATGTAGCTAATAGTAGTTTTCATTTTATAAATGATTTTCCAGGTTTGCTTTAAATTCACTTGAGAATTTATGGAAATGCACTAATTAACTTGTGAGCAATGACAATGCACTCTCAGTTGGTCTTGTCTGACACTACATGCAAGTTTGGTTGGCTGCCCTGCACCTCTTACAAGAGCGTCTTTTTCATCACCTATAACATACTTGTGTCTTTCATCTTTTTGAAACGTCTGCCATTAAAAACACACAGACACAAGTTAGCAAGCTAGCCAGCACCCAAGCAAGAGCTGTTGACGTTGGTGAGTGCAAAAGGTGCCTGGCGCGATGATGCTAGCGATAGTTTAGCCTGATGAAATGGGCCTGAAATGTAATTTAAAGGGAAACTAATACGGGACGGACATCCTCTGGCCTGAAATATTAATCACTTACTTGACTCTGTCCACAAATGGTGATGATTGCATCATACATCTGTGTTTGCTCAGTGGAGGGTCAGTGCTCGCTGGAGCAACAGGAGCCACTGAGGGCGTGCAGGGAGCCGGTTTGTTTTGATAAATGTGCAACGACAACCTCAAGTGGTGAAGTGATACCACAAGTGGCCGCTTCAAGGTATGGCAATACGGGTATAAACCGCTAATATTGTTTAAGCGAGTTGTAACCCAGAGGTGGAGCCATAGATGCGAGTGGTAAATATTACTTGGAGTCAGGCGGGAAGAGGTAGAGCGACCAGGTGTCTCGCTGTCGACACCACTCGGGCTGCTTCTTCTCCAGCCAGCGGAACAATCTGGCCACACGGCCCTGGAGGGGGAGAGAAGGTGCACAGCGCATCCATTATTCATCAACACAATATCCTGCCGCACACTGGCGGGGTGTCACAAACATTTGCGACCGATTATTTTTTTTTTCATCTGTTTGCTCTCACACCACTGTTTGTTTTAGTGCAAATAATAAATGAAGAGGCAGGTCTACACATCCTCAGAGGTTGCACACTCCAACGCCACACTGGTCCTCTGAATCCAAGGCTTATTGGCGCAGTCTTTGCCGGTATAGATTTTTTTATTGTGGCTGAAGTGACAGATGGCAGATGCCCTACTCTTATACACAGTATATCAAAAGTGAGAATTTTCAATCTGAAAGCAAATACCGTGCAAATAATAATTTATAAAATCATCCAAATAATGTTTTTAATCTGGGTGTTCATGTTTCTTTACTACTATTAAGGAGAGAAGAAATAGAGCTAGGATTATAGTTGGACCATATCTTTGGTTGCAGAGTCGCACCGGTGTTTTTATTGGTTTGTCACTTTCTGAAACTTAAACACAGTATTTCAAAGAGCACAAGTGCAAGCGACCGAGCATGCGGACAGACCAGGGCAATTTCCTCCTCTGCGTTTTCATCCTCGGTGTTATCTTCCAGAGACACGTGTGTGGGGCCCAGGGCCGACGGAGATCCCTTCCCGTTGCAGTCGCTGTGCTCTGGGGGTCGCGGGTGCCCCAGTGAGGGGGGTCTGGAGCTGTGCATACTGGCTGAGCGGTGAAGGGAGGGCACCTGCAACGAGGAGGAAGATAGTTAGATGCCGGGTCCCAGAACATTATGGGGAAATCACTTTACACATGTTATTTTAACCACATGTCTCCAGCCTGACAGTGAGGTACCAGGAAATTAAAAAGGCAATCTTTCACTTATTTTAGAGCTTTTCATAAAATGTTGAGAAAATCAGTCATTTGTGGATGCAAAACTGAGCTTTTCTGTGGGAGGTTGTAAACAGAGGGCTAACTGGGTGTTTAAACAATTTGGGATAACAATTTAAGCCAGGCTGCTCCAACAGTCTGGGAGGGAAAAAACTGATGTAGACATTTGGTATAATTTGGGGACTTTTACAAGTAATTAGTAAGTTTCACCTGCATACATGGAGTTTGGAGTAACAACTTTTGTCGCCAGTGAGTCATCCTGCTTCCTAAAATTGTCCTTCCCTTGACTTTGTTGAAATTACAAGAACTAAGCGCCACGCCCACGTTCCCACTCAAAGCAATTTCCCCTCCCTGTCACAATGTGAGGTCGGTCTTTAATGCAACGTAAGGGCTCAGCAAACACAAGCTTTCACTCAGACGAATCTGACAGAAGGGGTGACATCAGACAGACAGGAGCATTTCTCAAGTGGAAACTCCGGCTGTAATGTATTCTTGTCAGGAAAAGATTCAGTTAACTCTTCTTTTGTTTTTTTTTTACAGAGCACCTTCATTTGGCAGGTTGCCAGTTAGGTGGGATCCATTGGAAATGAGCAAAACATCCTTGGAAAGAAGCAAAGAAATGGCGACAAGTCGCTGTATTTCAGAAGGACTCTCTGGTCATTCCAACTCGATGACTCCCCTTAAAACGCAGAGTCAAGCAGTGCAGACAGTGATTGTCAAACAGTGGTCTCTTTGTTGCTTGCTAACCCCACAGTCACCCCTGCACCCAGACTGAGACGCCGACTACCTGCAGCAGTGTGTCAGGGTTCAAGTCCATGGAGCTCCTCGTTTCCACCGACTCCATCCTGCGGTGTCTGGGCCCTCGCTGAGACTGGGACATGGAGTCCGTCCTGGCCAGCGAGGCGTCATCGTCCTCCATCAGCCCACCGCCGCCGTCTCCCCCGCCTTCCCCGTCCTCGGAGCTGGAGCCACCTTCCCCGGACAGCAGCGAGCGTCGCTCACCGGACTGACGCTTCTGACGCTTGAGAGACGGCGCCCTGCCCAGGCTGTTCCAGCTGGAGCGCCGGCTGGTCCAGCCACTGCCAGTGCTCCAAGGTGCATGCGGAGAAGTGCTGCGGGCACTCGTCTGGAGGTGGGTTGACACCAATGAGGAAGAGATAGGAAAGACTTGATGACGTGGTAATGGAAACAGGAGACAGCAGGGGTCTCGATAAGAGAAAGTGCTGATCTGGGCTCTGGTCAAAAACCAGAGGAACTTGATTTTTATAATAACTTGCTGATAGATGAATCAGATAGGTCGTCTTCTGCTTATTTTTGGCTTGATTCCTTTTCGTCCTGACTGATGAGTGTTTGGCAGCCTTGTGTAAACACTATGCATCACATGACTGACAGATTTTCCACATTGACTGTCTTCAGAGGGAAAGTGCAGCAGTCAGAATGTGTCAGCAAGCGTGTCTCTAATCTGTCATAATTAATGAACATAGTTTAAATAAAGTGAATATGGTAATACTGCTCCCCCTCCCCCAACAGATGAACGGGGGCATCTTGTTTTCTGGGAATGCAACACTAGAAGCTACATACAGCACCAACGGACCACTGAGTGAGAGCTACTGAGTCTAGCTGACGCATTGAGTGAATAGCTACTACCTCATGATGAAGCTCCCAGATGACCACCTGACCAGTGAAACTCTCCGGACCTCAAGGATGAGTAATGACAACACGTCAGTCATCTGTCTGGTGGTCCTTTCTGGTTTCATATCTTGCATCAAACTTTGAATTAGTCAGGCTGCCGAGGTCAAGCAGAAATCTGGAAGAAATATTCTACCTGCCACTCGCTCTTCAAAGGGCTGCGCACACCGGCCAGACTGCGCTGGCTTCGCCTGACGCGTCGCTGAAGCGAACGGAGATTCGACGTGACGCAGATGCGGACATCTGAGCCCATTTCCTAACTTCCTAATCCCAATCATAACTCTTCCTGAATGAAGACTGGCAGCGGCGCGAGCGAGGAGAGCGTCAGACTGTGCGCCGCGTTAATCTTCATCAATCACCGTGAAGCCCCACGTATCCGCAGGACCGGCCACAATGGATTCAGGGAGGCGCAGAGATGCAGATGATTCGTGACGCTTATCCTCTTACACATTTGTCAACGGCGAGGCTTTCTCTCAAATCCTCGCGCGTGCTTATCGAACGTGACGCGCTCCGCGGGCGCCAGAGCAGGGAGATGAATGTACGAACCGGCGACTTGTCGTAGAAGGCCGGGTCTACGGAGACGCTGCTGCCCCGACGGGACTCGGAGCCCGGGACGGGGTCACCTCCGCCGGGCAGCTTGGGCACCGGCATGGGGGTGGCGGCCGTGTGGGTGATCAGAGGCGGAGTCAGGTTGGTCTTCAGGTCCACGTGGCCGTTCACCGGCACTACTGGCGAGGAAGAGAGAGTTTTGAGCAGGGGGGTGAACGAGATCAGAGGATGAGGAGGGAGGGACGTCAGAGAAAGAGGATAGAAGACGTTAAAGTGGATAAAGAGAACAGCGGGCGCGGCGTCACGTGGCAGAGGAGAGGAGAACCACGCGGGACCCCTCGTCAGCGAGGCAAGCGGCCCTTGAAAAATAATAGGATGCCCCCGCCATGTTACTGAGCTGCGTGAATATTTCAGCGGGGGCATTAATCTTACGGGGGCGTGTGGGAGGAGAATATTATGTTTGGCGGCAACAAATAGTGCGTGACAGGCGGAGGGCGATGCAACTTTAATGATAATCATGCTAATTCCGCCGTCTCCCAACCAGGATCAGAGGCCGGGAGTATCAGGCTCCCCGCGGCCAAAGTAAGCACTTTTACCGTGATGCGTGTATAAGAAAGAAGAAAAAAAGGTCGCTGGAGGGAAGATGATGCTGCACGTCTGGGACCGAGGCGCTCCGTGCAGTTCGAGTTTCCAGCGGGCTCCTCAGTCTGGCCGTGCGCTAATTGGAGGGGATGGCTACTGCTGTACAAGGAATTATGGATGAGGCTGCCGCTGTTGCTGCTTGTGTTCGTGTGCGGGGAGACAGTCAGGCACGTGCCCGACGAGTGTGGTCGAGGGGAAGCAGGGGCAACAGGGAAGCCCCGCGGGGGGAGACTTGAGAACAAGACGCCGTACTAGACCTCCACTTAAGAATGCCTTTGACCCAACTCGCTGTTCCACTTTTCTTTTCTCTCTCTTTTAAAGCAACACAACAGAGAGTTTTAATCTGCGGGGAACAGCTAACAAAGATAAAGAGGAGGAAAATGCCAGCAGTTAGCTGAGCAAACACAGATGGTACCAGTTTTGCCAAGTGTTTGTAATGGGGCCTCTGATAAATTACCGAGACTCAGGGTTTTAATCCTTCGCATTCCCGACTGATTAAAGCACAGCCGGGGCACCTCGCGCGCCCGCGGTGACTCACCTGCGGAGGCCGACAGGTCCTTCTTGCTGCCGTTCACGTCCTCCATGCTCCGTGCGCAGGAATCGATTTCCGAGCCCGATTTCGAACCGTCGCCCTTCACACACACACACACATAAAAAAAAAAAAAAAAAAAAGGCGCGCATAGCGTTAGCAGTGGTGGGGAAACACCCGTGCGAGGGCGGCGCTGCTCGGTTGGCCGCCGACAGGGAGCGAGAAGGGGCGAAGCTGCCTCTAAGCACGGATCCCTCCGCTCGGCCGCGGCCTCCAGTCCTTCGTCCAGACCCCGACTCGGATCAGTTGTTAGGGGCGAGCTTCACCGGCGAAGTGGCCGCCCCGCTGATCGGGGTGCCCGGCAGAGTCGACCGTGTGCGGTGTTTGTGTCATGCAACAGGTTCACAAGGGGAACACCACACTGAAACCTCTGGTTACGGCTGGCGAGGTGCGATAAAAGAAACAGCACGTGCCAGGAAGAAGCTGACCTGTGAGCCGAGTTGGTTGTGTTGCGTTGTGAGGGGGCACAGCGGCCACATGGCAATGGTTTTCTGTGAAATACTCTATAAAGGCTTCAGTGTGGTTGCTACTTCTACTGTTTTCACACTTTACGAACACACAGCACACTCCCACTGCCCTCCCCCCCTGCCCATCGCCCCGGCGTGGTGGAATCCATATATCAGCTACACAGTCGTTCAGCTTCTCATTGCAGAAAAAACATCACTTTATTTTGCTTGGTCTTACACATACTTTCCCCAAACTCTTTATCCCCGACTTTGAACTCCTGTTTCACCTTTGGCAACCTTCTGCACTGTTTACCTCAGACAGTCAGCTTGAGCTTGTTTCTCTACACAGGACACAATTCGGTAACAGACCTGAGGGAGCCGGATGGATGCTGGATTCCTGGTTTAGCATCTCAAACCAGCGGTAGCTCAGTGAAAACAAGTGAAAACAATGTACTGAAAAACAGTCACCTCACGTTCTCTGATGCTCCCCTGCAGGAGTGGTGGGAATAAAATATGAGTGAGCTTGTCGGTATGTCTGGCAATACAATACAGCTCTGTTGCATTTTGAGCGCCTTCTCTGAATATGAAAGTGTGAACTGGTTTAAAACTAGAAAAGAGGAAATTATGTAAATTCATTAGTGTAATGCTTGCCAAGGTTATGATATATTTGCATGTGTTTATAACAGATGCTTATTCATGTATTTAGGGAAAACATGCCTTGCCCATAACTGCAATTGCTAAATAAAAATAACTGCTTAAACCTCATACATTAGAAAAGCACACATTGCCAGTGTTTTCCAGCAATAATGTGAATCATGTCACCGTGAGTGATTGATGACTCCCAGTCAGCTCTTGATTCCGGTCACTGAGACCTCCTTGTTTGTGTGCCTCAATCAAAACATGTAGAAGGTTCAACAAAGCATTGGTTTTAAGAGGAAGCCGTCAGTGATGGATTGTGAGGATGCTCCACAGAAGCCTGGAATGAAAAGTAATAAACTTTTCCTTTGGGCTCCTCCCTCCAGGGGGGCCTCAGCCAATCATATGTCTCCATCTAACTCTGTCCCCTGCAACTTTTTCTTTCACACCAACAAGCTCACTAACTTCAACACATCCCTAAATATCCTCTTTGGTCCTCCAGACCTCATGCATATATACATCAAAACAGTCACTTCATCATCTTGAAAATTTTAGCCCGATGTTACAGCTTTAATTTGCTGTTTTGTCTTTTTTTTTTTCATAACTACCTCATAAAGACACAAAAGACAGACAGGTTTTCAACAGTGAGACGTATTCAGTTCTACTATAATACACATGCAGTCAGTCTATTCTGATTTGGATTAGGTCTGGTCTACATAACTACACAGTTGATCTCACTACATTTTAACTTTACTGCGTCCATGACTTACTGTAGTCCACATTCTACAGGGACGGGGGTCATTTAGTGAGCCTGCGCCTTCGACTATTTTTGAGTGTTAAAGGAACTAAACAGTTTTCTTTCCGCTTTTTTTTTTTTAAAGTCGCTCGTTAAATATTGATATGCATCCAAGCAACAATCTTGGTTGCATGCAAAATATCGGCCAGGCGCCGTCCTGTCAGTCACGGCGGAGAGCTGTCCAATATCAGATAAACTGTGATTGCCCCACAGTTTAGCCGGAACTGGAGCAGTTGGGACGGGAGCAGGGCCAGAGCTGGCTGCCTGAGCGAGCACAGTGAGCTCACTGGCCCTTTGTGAAATCCAAAATAGGACGCGCGGCAGAATTTTCAGACAGAGACATCACCCCTGTGCGGAGCGACTTAAAGCTGCCGAGCCGTAAATCTGGACAACAAAATATATATCTTTGCTAATGCAGACAATAGTTGAGGCAAACTTTCCCACATCTGCTTTCTTACGGACATGTGACTGCCGTAACGCAGACAAACGCTGACAGCCGCAACAATTTATCACCGGATATAAATTTAGAAAATACTTTCAACCACAGCGAGGGGCCTCGCTCTCCCGCCGGGCTCATCGACCCACACACGATCCATCACGCGGAGCAGCTGTGATAGGATGAACCCCGCGGAGCATCAGCAGCAGGCACAGCACCGGCTGCTCCAACACAAGCTCCTCTGGTTTTCAGGTAGAAGAGGAGGGAGGGGGCAGCAGGGGCTTTGGCCCGGTCTTTGTTTCCTGTTGCCTGGCGGCTGGTTTGGAGATTGTGTCCGCGATAATCTAAAGGTCAACGTGACTGACTCTGCAGCCACTCATCGTAAAATCATGAGGTCAGACATTCACATAGTGCCGACACTGGGGCTGAAACACCAGCAGTGTGGAACTTGTGGCTATACTGTAGGGAGATTACAATAAAGTATCGAGTAGAAAGTGGATGAAAGTTGAACTTTGGCCAAACATTTCCTTTTACCAAACGTGGAAACTGGCTTCAGCTTTGTCGCTCTTCTTCTTCTTTTTTTTTTTTTTTTTTCTTCATATTTCTAAAAGCCACTCGAGACAGACAGAGTAGTTACAAACTGTCCTAAAGCTGACAGGTGATGCCAGAGATCAAGTTGACCTAAATTCTGCTCTCACACTATTATTCCATTATCAGGGCTGCAGAGCACAATTTAAAAGAAAAAAGAAAAAGAAAGACTGAGAGACTGGCAGGAAGAGATTTGTCCAGCATCTTTCAAATCCTCCTCTACTTTTTCTTTCTGTTGAATATTGCTTCTTCAGTTTGAAATGTACAAATTCTTGCCAGAAACTCAACAAGTAATTCTCAAATGTCCTTAAAAACAAATCTTTCCAACACCGACTGTGCCAGGGTTAATTTTACAAAAATAAATAAATAAATAAATAAAATTAAACAAACCAAAAAAGAGAGAAAAAGACTTTTTGCATTGAAGCCACATTTTTCTCTGATTGGGTGGGGATGTGATCAACAGAGAATTTGAGAAGCAGTTTTCACTTCTCGTGTTTGTTTCGCGAGGGAGGAGGGAAGACGTTGGCTGGATTGCGTTACAGCCGGCTTGTTGTTGTGTTTACGTTCTATCCGTTCAGATTCAGCCAAGATCAGCCAGTGGAAGCCGTCTGGTACTTCCACTGGACCTCGTTTGCAGTCTGCCGCCCAAGTCTGGACACGGTGCTAAGAGCAGGAGATGGTCCGGACCCGTCCTGATACGATAATCAGACACGAGCCGCAGTCGAGCGAGAGCTGTTGGGCGGCTGGGGACCCTCATCACACAGCTTCAAAAAGAAAAGGGCGTCAACAGCGGATGCAGGGTGAATCCTGATAGGAGGTGAGAGGTAATTGAATGTGTGTGCGTGTGTGTGTGTGCGTGTGTGTGTGTGTGTGTGTGTGTGTTTGTCCACCGAAATTGTCTTTACCCACAGCTGCATTCCTCATCAGTCCAGAGATAGATTGCAAAGCTGGCCTTCACTATTAAATTCTGACACCAAGTCTTCAGGTCACAACTACACAAACAACAACAGCAGCAGCAGCAGTGCTCAGATTAAAGCATCGCACAAATCTTTCCATTGCGCTTTCCATTTTGGCATCATACAAAAATGCCACGTCAGAGACAATCTACCTCGTGTCCTTATTCCAAATGTCGTCGAGGCATGTTATGCAGATACCACTTTCCATACATACGGACCATAATACAGTATAATGAAACCACAACAGGTTCCAAACAGGAAACAGAGCCCAGTGAAAACCCCATTCAGTCCAGGACGACTGGACACGGCGGTACCACAAATAATGCCGTGAAAAGAAAATAATGACATCTGGGGAAGTTTTCTCTGAGTTTAACTCTTGCACCATCAATTCTACAGAACACCAGTGTCATATTAACATAGAGCAACACCCAATTTAGAACAAACAAACAACCCCCCCCAAAAAAGAGAACAGCAGATCACCACCACAGCCTGTCACTGCACACCACACACACATACACACACACACACACACACACACACACACACACACACATTTTCCTCTTCCCTCCACTTCCTCTCTTTCCTCCAGGCAGATTAAACAGACTGAGGAAGGGAGGTTTCTGGCAGCACTGCAGTAACTGGACAGGCCAGAGAAAAAAACACAAAAAATAGGCTGGTGGAGCAGTCAAGCTCGGGCTTGATGTCTAGCCTGCTTTGATTTTCTTTCTTTCTTTCTTTCTTTCTTTTTTAAGGAAAGAAGAACCAGTGAAATAGATGAGAGGACAAACCAAGCCAAGTGATTCTCATCTTTAAGCACTTTGTTGTCTCTCGGAGGACTACACGTCACACACACACACACACACACACACACACACACACACAGAGAGCGGCGTAGATTCAGCAGCGAGGGAGGGTGGCAGGTTGGGGAGGGGCTTCATGCGTGGCAGAGGGTCAGAGGGCTTTCAGGTGATGTGAGATGTTCTCTGCCAGCCATGTTTGGAGGATCAAGAATGACTTCTGCTTATGTGGGTTTTCACACACAGGTTTGTACCTTTGGGTGTGTGTTTTGTGTGGTGTGTATGTGTGTATGTTTTAAATATATTTATCGCATGTATCACTGCTACTCATCTTCAGCACTGATGAATCACTCAGAGGAGTTTGATCAGATTTCAAGACTTGGAAAAGCTCCTGTTGTGAGCTAATGGATGCTTTCAGTGCAGAAAATGTGCTATTCTCTATCTACTAAGGCACTCTGTTGAAAGGGAATGGCAATTCAGCCATTCACATTCATATTAAAGGGCCATTGAGTAACATTTACCGAGATCTTCTGGCATAGAATGAAACAGAAAATACAATCTAACGAACTTAGATAAAATAAATAACCGTTTTATTGTATTTCTGTACAATAATACTTGTTTGTGTTATGCAGAACCACTTGTCAGGCAGCGGCCACATTGCTCTCACAACTGCAGCTCATAATGTGGATCTACTGAGGGTTTTGTGATTTCAATCACAGCTGGTATAAAAAGAAAGACGTGGAAAAACACAGTTTGACCTTTTACAGATTGAATTTGTAGGGTGAGAGAAAAATGTTTGCATATTGATGATGAAGTCGCCTGCTGTCAGCTGAGCTGCTCATTCAGCCTATCGGTATAAACTGCATTCTTTTTTTTAACATTTGATTGCACAAACTAATGACATGGTGCTGAGAGTCAGTTATACATGACAATGATTTATATTCATTTGCAACATGCTTTCTGACAAGTCCATGCTGCCAAAATTGTAATTGAAATTTTAATGCATAGCAACAAACTGACGGGTGAACTTTGGGGGGCGGGGCCACTAGCAGCTGGTCTAAAAGATACCTGCAGTTTTATGTATATGCCTGTGTGCACGTGTGTGTGCGGCGCAAAATGTCAAAATGAAGAATATCCTTCCGTCCGTCATCCATAAGAAGAGGTCGACCTCCAAACTGTGGCTGCTGACACATCGGACACATGACCACAAAGCCTCTGCAGGGTAGGAAGGTCGGACCCCAGGTGTTGGGAAGGGCAGAGGGGGAGGTCGGAAGGTGGGGTGGTGGGGGTGGGGGAGGGCAGGCGGTCAAGTGCACAGAGGGAGGGGAGGAGGGAGGGAGGGCGAGCGGGACGGCAGAGCTGCAGCGCTTTACATACCCCCGAGTCTACAGGCAGCTGAATGAGGCTCAGCTGGGCATGCAATTCCTCCCGCTTGGTCACTTCCTACAGCGGAAGTGTGAGGTGCAGCCGGACAGGAGAGGGGAGAGGCGCAAACACAGGAAGAGAGGCACAGAGGAGGTGAGAAAAAAAGGTGGAAAGACAGAGCAGTGGAACAAGAGCAGAAGGAACACAGTTAAAAGAGGGAGTTTCAGCCTCTCCGGTTCTTCTTGTTTCCGCCGTTACCATGCAGGCAAAGCAACAGGTGGGCGTTGCCACACTCAAAGTTGGGCCGGCGGGGGTCAGAGGTCATCATTTTACCATCCGGTCGGTCCGAGGTTTGTACACAGTGAGCTGGACGTGACGGTGCAGCCGCTGCTTTGCGTCGTTGGAGACGGAGCAGCTCTCAGCTCTCAGCTCTCAGCGGCAGAAGTTCATGCAGGTGAAATTTACGCTTCTCAGGAAAAGACGGCAGAATTAAAAAGGGCGAATGGGCTCTGGCGTCTGCGCTGCGGCAGCGCCGGGCTCGTTGCACTCTCTGCAGCGGATGCACACACGCCTGCAGTCACCCTCGGAGAGTGAGAAGACGAGGAGGAGGAGAGGAAATGTAGGAGGGAGTGAATTCAAGAGTACATAAAAGCTGGCAAAGGCTGACTTGAAAACAACGACGACAACAAAAAGAAAAGCTCGCCCACACAAGATTATTTCCCCCGTTGTCTTCACGTCTGAGACGATCTAAACTTCAGGAGTCACGGACGACTGTTTGTGTCTGGATCCGCATCCATACATCTTCCCCCTGACTTTTGCGCACGTCGTTCAAGCGCCGCGTTCCCTAGCAACCCTCACGCAAGAGGGAAGTTTAGATGACTAAAAATAAACAGAGTGTTTGCAGAGAGGGACGTTAAGTTGAAGGAAGAGAGCGGAGCCGACAGCTATGCGATGATGCAGACAAGCGCAGGGGGGGAAACGGGACCCGAGCCAACAGAGCTCAGGGGTTTCTGCACATGTCCTCAGCGTGTTTGGATGAAATCCAGTTTCAGTTTTGTATTTTAATGCAGATCGCACATTGTTTTTGTATGTTTGTTTCAGCAGCACTCTATAAGAATTAGTTAACCCTCCAAGAAACGTTCGTATTGTAGTCGCTACATGAGTTGCCGAGACTCAGAAATCTGTTTTTAAATAAGAATTGTCTGCGTTGAGAATGCCTGTTTACCAAGTCATTCATTTTATACATCACATTATGGGTGTTAAAGAAGTGAGAATGATGAATCAGGTAACAGAAAAGGTCGTGGGAGCGGCAGAGTGGCAGTGCAGACACTTGTAATGTCAAGGTTAGCGCAGTGCACCTTCACTCTGCTGCAGTGCAGTGGCTCGGCACTCCCTGCTTACACACTCACTTATTGCTAAAGCCTATTTAAGAAGTGAGCGGAAACACATTCATGTTGCGCTTAGTTTGCATGTAAAGTCTGATCTTAAGCAGCTTTGTTCAAACGTTTCCCCTCCTTCCATCAGCCCACATTCACGGCGGCCGCGGACTCGATATTTGCACAGCCGATAAACGCAGCAGTGGGAGAAGCCCATTCCAATTAATCCATATTTTATGAGGCTGTCAACCACTCTCTGCCGCCCGTCATCCATTCTCTCTGCGCTCATCCGAAAGAGCCGCGGAGCATCGGAGATCAAAGCCGAGGTGCTTTCACCCTGCTGAGAAAGAGAAAGACTTTGAGAAAAGCAGACAGCCGGAAAAAAGGCAGAATGCTCTTGTGATTTGCTCGTTCCTGTCTCATCTCACCCTCTGCTCTCCTTTTTCTCGGACGCAGTATCTATCTTGAGTGCATGTGCTCGGCTCTGAATGGGCAGGCTGAAAGGTAAAAGAGGCTGGTTGCTCCCTGTCGACCCAAAAAAAATGCTCCTGGTGAAGTGTTGCCGCCTCCGAACAAAAACAACTATTAATCCGCCTCCTTCGCTCTCTTTCTGTGTTTTGCCTCTCGCTTTTTTTCCCTCCCCAAGTACCACAAACAGAGTGTTGGCGGAAAACACGCCGTCTCTGTTTTAAGGGTGAGCGAGAGTCGTACCCAGAGTGGGAGAGACCGAGGGAGCAAGAAGAAGAAAGAAAGAAAAGAAAAAAAAAGGCACCCGAGCGTGAGAGCGTTGACACAGTGTTTGTGGGAGATGTGGGCGGCTGCGCATAGTTACATACTTTTCTTATGATGTCCTTTATGACATCGCCGCATTGGCAAATAGGAGGGCTGAAAAACAAGGGCGATTGTTGAGGAAAGCGGGAGAGAGTGAGAGGGGAAGAGGCTGGCGGCGCGAACCAGAGGGAGACGCTTAAATGAAAAGGCTGATTCGATCTGGTGCCCTCGTGCAACCTGCTGCAGGGAGTGCAAGGAGAGGAGCCGCCAGTGCGCGAGGTCACTCCTAATGTGTGCCCCCGCTGGAAAAAAAAAAAAAAAAAAAAGAAGAAGCACCTCTACGTAAATCATCCCGGTGGCTTAATGTTGGGTGGAAGGCAAGTTAGATCTGGAGCTGCAGCACCGCTGGCAGGGTTCTCTCCAGCTTTCAGGGGAGAAAATGGTGACTGACGTGCAGGAAAAACGATAGCACACAGTGCCCGGAAGTGTCGTACCTCAGTCTGAAAGCCCTCCACCAGGATGGCCACCAGCAGGTTGAAGAGGACGTAGTTGCCGAAGGTCATGAGGGCGATGAAGTAGAGGGCTGCTACTGGAGTGGTGGAGGCCATGCCGTTATACAGAACCTTGTTCCAGTCCTCCTGTGTGAGGATCTGCGAGCAAAGCAGCAAAGGACAAATGGACACAAAATATATGTATGTATATATATATATGTAAATGTGTTCGCCAAGTCAGCTGCCCTAATTCTATCACCAGTTCAGGACAAATGGATAGATAGATAGATAGATAGATAGATAGATGGATAGATGGATAGATAGATAGATGGATAGATGGATAGATAGATGTATGTATAGATAGATAGATAGTTGGATAGATAGATAGATAGATAGATAGATAGATAGATAGATAGATAGATAGATAGATAGATAGATAGATCTTCACGCTTTCTGATCAGATATTTTACTTATTGTTGGCTATTAAAAGGGCTAAATAATCCTCTACAATACATTAAAAATATGTTAAGTAGACAGTTCAGATGTAACAGTGAGGGTAAAGTGGACAGAAAGCTGTTGGAAATAAACTGGAAAATTTGAGGGAAGAAACTGTCTTCTTAGGACAGCTTTGCTCAGCTCCAGTGGAGCAGGAAAACATTAAGTTGACCCTCCGGTGGCCTTCAACAGCGGCTCCAAAATATCTTTAGGTTATACTGTCGCTAGTTTGCAGGTCTGGTGAACAGCACTGCTACTGTCGTCATAATGAGACGATTTATACAAAAAAAGGAAATAAAGAATGAATGTTTATCCGTTGTTCTCACCTGGAAGACTGTCACAATGGCCCAGAGAAGAGAGTCAAAGTTCTTCCTGTCTGGCAGGGTGTCTCCGTCCCTCTCAGAGCCAAACTTACAACCAAACAGATGCATCCCAAGGATACTGAGAAAATGAATTACAACAAATTTACGGATTATTGTTGGTCTTTTTAAAATGAGAGCTAATCCTCAAAATATTTTATGGAAGCAGGTTTGCGGAACAAACATTCATGTGACTTGAGCTCTTTGCAACTTCCTGGATGTTTCCAAAAAATGTAAGTGAGTACTTCTTGGAATCTATCTTAGTTGTTCTGTTGGTGTCATTAACATCTGCTACTTCACAGACGTAACAAATATTAGTACAAGCATTTTCAAAAGGCAGGTAGAAGTTAAACAGTAAATCTCTAACGCAACAACACAACAACATATTTAGCATCAATTCCGATCATTATCGAGAGAAATGTAACTACAACAACTTCACACCCAGCAATGAAAAAATAACAAAACGTATGAAGACAGTGTGTTGTGTGACATACAGTCATCTATGTATTACCGGTTTGATGGCAGTGTATTGAGGCAGAAATGAAGAGGAAGGGATATTACATGGAACTGATTCAGTTCAGCACCATGGAGAGCAACCCCACCCATCGCA
Source organism: Nelusetta ayraudi (assembly GCF_046127955.1). NCBI lineage: Eukaryota > Metazoa > Chordata > Actinopteri > Tetraodontiformes > Monacanthidae > Nelusetta > Nelusetta ayraudi. The sequence continues at coordinate 4,864,067 of NW_027466092.1, forward strand.
TTGACACCTTGTATAATCCCAAATGAACTCATTGCAACAAACACGCACAAACACGTCTGCTCTATTATGCACACAAAAAAAACCTTTAATTCCTCACACGTTTTCACCCTCCGGGGGAAACTTGCTTAATCTTGCTTTAGATTCATCCCATAATGGACAGACCCATGCGGAGTCGGGGCTCTGGTATGGAATTTCCCAGAGCACTTGCATAAAAAAAGTTCACCTTTTACTTTTACAAAGTCTTTATTTTGAGCGAACCCCTGCCTGTGATAATATCCTCGTTCAAAGGCAGCGATGGGAGGAAGAGGAAGTGACTCAGCGACACACCGCCGACAGTCGTGTTATTTGGTTCAAGCCGCGGAGAGTCTGCCTCTTATTCACAAACGCGGGCGCTCAACTGGAGCTCAGGGATCAATGAACAGGGCCTTGCAGGGTCGACTTGGCATCCCTTCACTCAAATCAAGGCCTGCTTATCTATGCACAGGCAGGGCTCTAGGAAACTGTGTGATGGGAGTGTATCTGTGTGTATGTGTGTGTCCTTGCACAGGCACATATCCTAAAAAGCTGGTGCAATGAAGCAGAATACAAACGCACCAAACTCACATCACAAAGGACCAATGGAGCAAACTGAATCACATCAGAGTGAGGGTTTTTGAGTTTTTGAGAGGTCGGTATCAAAACAAACAAAACAAAAGAAAAAACTCGCTCTTGGCGTTTAAGTCTGAGTTGTTATCTCAGAATAACTACCACAGGTTGGTACTTCATTTTTGGACATGAAGAGTAAACATCTGCCTATTTGAATTTGCCGATAAAAAAAAGCCTTTAAAAGAGGGCAGATGAAAAAAAAAAAAAAAAAAAGACTGTTACACACTGGATGACTTAACACCTGAAAATAAAGAATGTTCAGACAAAATGTTCTGATCAAATGTCAACGCGAATCAGTGGCAGAAATGAGTTTCGTGGATTTGGCAGGAGACTTCAAAAGGGGCGAAAAAACAATTCCCAAGCCATCGAAGGAAAATAAGAGGAAGATTTGGACCCAAATCCCACTTCACCGCCCCCAAAGTGACAATATGAAGAGTTTCATCTCCTCATAGAAGAGCAGAAATTGCACCACGGCTGATTCCAAAATAAATTGTAGGATGATGGGTTGAGTTTGAAGGTCTTTAATGATGCTCGGGCCTGTGGAGACAGAGCAGCGGCTACCTAACCAGCCCAGCTGATTGACGATAATTGCCACATGTTGTCTTTGGAACTGCTGTTCTAGCAACTTGCGTTGTCAAACAGCAATTGGTGCTGAGAGACGAGGATAATGAGCCCGTCAGCCGTCCGAGTTGAGGTTGTCGCTGGAGATGCGACGTCCTCGCTGCGCAACCATCGGGATTGGCTGATGTGTTTGCTCTCAGGGCAAAGGTTCAGCAGAATCCATCTCAACCGCGGAATAAATAGAGGGCTGAATTCCAACCAGCAGCTCTCCTCTTTCAGATACTTGTACCAAACACACACTGGGTGTGTATAGATCTTTGGTCTCATCCCTTTATTCACCAACCGCCTGCAATAAAGCTGTTCTAACACAAGCTATGGGCAGCTCCTGCTCAACTACATCACTGATCTATTCATTGACATGCAATTCCAGATAAGGGACTGTTACTCGGCCACCAACACCACCACATTTTAATCCGTGTTTTATTGTTATTTCATCTTGCCACTTAACAGGGATGAAGTGTACATAAGCAATCACTACTCTCGGCGGGTACCTGAAGATGAAGATGAAGAGCATGAGGAGCATGCAGAAGGTGGCCACGTTGTCCATGGTCTTCATCAGCACCACCAGCTGCCTCTGTAGAGCCGGCATGAAGCGGACCAGCTTAAGCACCCGCATCAGGCGGAAGGTCCTCAGCACGGACAAACCACCACCTTGTTGGCCCACAATCTCCCACACACTGTGGACAGGGAGAACAAATGCACTCATTCAGGATGACAGCCAGGGTTTGGTTTTTCTCTGCAGCGGGTGTTTACTGAGGTTAAACTATGAAGGATCCATATTAATAAGTGTTTTAAGATTTTCAGATAATTATTTTTCATCTACACACAAACACGCACATTGTTAATGAGAACGTTTCTGCATGCAACCTCGGCATGGATGACGTTGAAAACCTCCAGGTTCTGTAATGCCAGAAGATCTTTGCTCACCTGATGACCACAATGACGCCATCGAAGATATTGTAGGGGTTCTTGATGTAACCAAAGGGCCCGTAGACCAGAACCTTCAGCAGCATCTCCAGGGAGAACAGGCTGGTGAAAACGATGTTACTGATCTCCAACGCGTTGGTCAGTTCATCAGGCTGAAGACAGAAAGGGAAGAGTAGTTTGCCTTTTGTTCAACTCGACTGCTAAGACAAAGTATAAAACATGTGAAGCAGAGATCTCAGCCACAATGTTGGGGATCGACCAAAATTAGGACTTGTGTTGTGGTGGGGGTAATGCAGCTTTGGACATAGTGGTAAATCCTGAATCTCAAGCAACATTTGCAAATAAAGACATGTGTGAACAAAGGTAATAGTAACCAATACCAAAAGAACTTAATGGAAACCATCACCAATCACCACTGCAGTGAGAGTAGAGCCTATCCCTGCAGTCTAAGAGGATAAAGGTGGGGCTAATCCTGGACCAGTTTATCACAGGGACCCTCCACTCTCACACCTACAGACAATATAGAGTTTCCAGACAGATGATAATGATATTCCCGCTGGCACAGCCGAGGCGGTTGTTGCCATAACGCCCGACTCCAGTTGTCAAAGACATTTTTTTTTTTGTTTTGTTTTATCACATTAGAGGCTTCTGTCTGAAGGTGCGACTGGTACAACGCAGCAACATTACGCATCATTCTAGGCTGTCAGTTGTGTGTCCTGGCCAATGGACACAATTAGGGACTCTGCAACACACTACACAACCGAGTGTTGCGTGATGCATCCTGTGTAACAACTGAGGGTGGGATTTAGCGTGAATAAGCGGGTAGAACATCTGAGGGGAAATGCCTGCGGATCGATAGAAACACTTTGGCACGACTAATTGTTGTACATCAGTCGATACCCCAACTTCAGTGTTGTTTAGTCTCCAGAAAGTTTTGTGTTTTTGTTTTTTTTAATAAAACTTCCAAAAAAGTACAACTCATCAGCTGCAATGAAATCCATCAGCTTGACGGTCTATTTTCATCAGGTTTTCAATCCTCCCACTCTACAAGACACCTTTTCACACCAATCTTGCATTTTTAACCTGTATTAAAACTGAAAGTCATCAGACTGGAACAGCAAAGTCATTACCGGATGGCAGCACCTGCTGTGTCGCAAGTGCACAAGCGCCGACGCCGGTGATTAGATTCAAATTCAAACATCACATATCTGTCTTTTCACACCACAACATAATAGACACACCACTCAGCCTTTATCTCACTGCGGGAGACGGACTCACGCCCGCACACACACACACACCCACACACACAGAGAGAGAGAGAGGGAGGGAGGGAGAGATCACAAAGCTGCCGGCCTGAATATGCATGCTCAGAGCTCATCACAGGATTGGCCATCTACATCAAACAACTGAGCGTTTGAGAGAGAGAGAAAAAAATAAAAATAAAGAGCTGACCCAGACAAGAGACAGACAGACCACAAGCCAAAGAGACAAAAGGCGCGGCACATCCAAAACGCGACATGTGTAACATCCAGCCTTCAGCAGGACGTTGCTAGCGAGGGGACGGGAGACGGTGGGAAAGTTGCAGTGCGTCTGATGAATGTGGAGGGCGGCAGACGGGCCTCGGGAGGTCGTTTATGTCGCTGCGACGGGCCAGTTTACACGACCAAAACAAGGTGTCACACGGGCAGCATTGCAGCGGCATGACGTGCGCTATGGAAGGTGTCCAGCAGTCGGGCTCGTGAACACTCTTCCATCACGGACGCATTAGCTAACGTCTCAAAATTGCACCGCACGTGTCTTAGTGTGCGAGTGTGTGTGTGTGTGTGTGTGTGTGTGTGTGTGTGTGTGTGTGTGTGTGGAGGTACTGTAACTGTCACGGACCTGGGATGTAATGCAAGACAATGTAAACACAATGTGTGCCATTAAGGCCGCACTGGTGGGCCGCCACTAATCAGCTCGGCAGTGCCGCGCAGAGAAAGATTGATGTCGTCGCTCCGCACGCTGCATTACGGCACCGGTTTGTCTCGAGCACTTGAGCGGCAGCGGCGCGGAGTCACTTGAAATACTCTCGCCGATGTCGCCGGCCCCGCTTTTAGCTCACATGTGACGAACGAGCGCCGCCTCTTTCGCAGCGATGAGCATTAAATATTTAAAAGACAATTAGCCCCTTAAGCTTTCATCTGAACACTGGATGCGTTGGTCCGACTCAAGAGTTGGAAAGTGGAGCCCGGTTTGTCTTAACAAGGCAAATATAGCACCGATACTTTTCTTCTTCTCTTTCCCACACAGCAAATCACTGGCGTTTTCAGTAAGAGTGAGTTTCAAAGTACAAATTTAAACTTTTTTTTTTTTTTTTAACAATAATCTGACTCTAGCCTGTAAATAAAGAGGTTTACTCCTGTTGCCTCGTCTCACTGGAAATCATGCTCAGAAATCAATATTGATAATGAGGAAGACAATTCATTGGTAGGACGCTATCGTGATGTCATCAAATGACAGATGTTGTATCTCGAAAGAATGAATCCATAAACAGATTAAAAGAGGCCAGTGAAGGACAGCAAGGTTGAGTTGAACGAGGCAAAACGAACATCACAACAAGTCTAGCAGGTCAGCGACCACACCTCAGACCTCAAGTCATGGACGCATTGTTTTACAGTAGCTCTCAATCCAAACATAAGAAAAGACCAATAAAGTGTCTGTTTTAGCAAGAAGCTAAACTCAAGTGTTTTTTGCTAGAGGCAGTAAACAAATTAAAAATATTGTGTATTCTGGACATCTGGTTTTTTGGTCATTAATTGTGTGATGCTGCTCCACAGAAGCCCAATATGAATAATACGAATCTTCATCTTTGATTTGGGACATTAAAATGAACAGTTTGTTCGTTTCATCTTTGGACTTTTGATGGGAAGCTTTGCGGTGGGTTAACCCGTAAGACGCAGTTGTGATGCCACGGCAGCACAGCTTGATTTTAAAGCCATTATTCACATGAGAGTGACATGAAACAGTAGTACCCGGGGCAGCGATAATGATCCAAACACACAAAGGCCATCACGAAGAGCCGAAAGCATCAGGTGAGACCTTTTCCACGTCAGTTCTTTTAAATAGTCATACTTGACATAACCCTGCCTCAGACAGCACAGCATCAAGGGAGCTCCTTCCGAGTTGTCCTGTTTTCAGGTCTTTTTTTTAAATTTATTTTTGTCAAGTTGAGCTTCATATTGAATGTGTAGAGAGAGTAGATTTTCGTGTTTGGATATCGTCTGCATATGTGATTGTGTGAGACGCATTACAAAAAAATATGAGAGAAAACTGCCGAACGCAACGGTCACAATCTGGGTCCGGTTACGTGAACGGCACAACCCTGCCAGGTTCTGACACGGCACTTGGTGTGAATGACTTCTTGGAGTGAAGTTAGAAGCCTCAGCGCTGTTAGACCGGTAATCAGCACTCGAGGAATGCCTTCTGTCCGATCGAAATAGGTGAGAGCGAACTCGTAAAATAAATAAATACATGTGCACATAACGAACGTAGCAAACGTGTGCAGAGAATATTTCTCTTCTGCTGGCTCTCTGTTCTTCTGCCAGGGAAGCCGCTGACTGGTGAACAAGCTTTCCCCCTTTTCATCTCCCTCTGTCTACATCTCAGCGCTCTGTCTTTAGGTGTGCACAGACAGACGGATCCGTCTGTTTGATCCCGCTGCTTTTTATGTCCATCCATTTGTTCGTCAACAAGTGAGACGGCGGCGTGTCTGACACACACACACACACACACACACACACACACACACACACACACACACACACACACACACACACACACACACACACACACACACATGCACTTCACACGCTCGATTGACAATTGAGAAGCCATCAAAGGGGAACCAAACGCTGGGACATTTTCATGGTTGTGCGAACGCTAAGATGAATGCCTTGGCATTCTCTGCTACACACACACACACACACACACACACACTACCCTGAAGTGCACCCAAAAGTTGCACCCATAACCTTCCAAACGTTAACAAGAGCTAAGCATAAACTTGCCGCTCCCACAATAATTTGCCATCGCTGCACACATGTGTTTTAACCACCTCGATAATAGACGTGCTTGATAAGCCAGAACAAAAAGTACAGCTTTTATGAGGTGACGGCCTGTTCTGGCCTTGTGGTTTTCTTTTTTCTTTTTAGTTTTTTTTTTTTTACCCTGCCCATTACTAGTCTCCCACTGCTTCTCCACAACTGTTCCAGCTTGCATTTTCAGACATTCTTCACACATAATGCAAGAGATCATTAAACACTTTCTCACTCATAAAAGTGATGCACAAACAAACCAAAATCATGATGACAGTACTTGGCATCAACCCTGAATTCACCACTATATTTTTTTCACCACTAAGTGCTCTGCAACACTATGTCCATGCTGACATTTTAAAATCAGCTCAGCCGTTCCAGAGTTTGACAGAAGAAAGGAATTCCAAGCAGAGGATGCGTAGAAAGGTAGAAAGGTCCCAAAAGTAAAATAAAAAAATTAAAGAAAACATACAATGTTCTCTTGCGGTTTCTGTGGCATCATCTCAGGAAGATGCAGCAGTCAGAACGCCATGTTTCTTGCCAAACGTCTATGCCAAATTCATTTAGATGCTAAAAAGATCAGCAAAAGACACTTGCTTCATACTTCACAGGTATTTTAGGTTTTTCCTCAGTCCCTTCCATTGGGTGTAATTCTTTCCTTCCCAACGGATAGTTTATTGGGGTAAATTTGCAAATGCGTTAAATTTCACTTTTGGGTGAGCTATCCATAAGTGGCAGGCATGCACTAGTCGAGTACCTGGAGAGAGATGGATGTGTCCATGTGTGCGAGGGTGTAAGTGAGGAAGACACTCGTGCTTTTCTAATTGCTTCCTTCAGCGGCTGTTTCCTGGGTAATGAGGCGGTGAGAGCAGAAGGAGGTAAAGTGTGCTGGATGAGGAATCGTGTAATCTGATTACCACTAATGTAATGCCACCTAATCTGATGTGATCTAATGCAAGGGGATACTGCGAGCCACCCTGCCCCTGCCATCAATGATGCAGCACCTTGAAGGTTTCCATGTGGGTTGGAGTGGCTGATGTTGCTTCAAAACCCTGAGCAGGTCATTTGGAAGGCGTCTCAAATTCAGAGCACAGGATTTTAGCCAAAGTGAAGGAACCGTACAGTAAACCTGTGACATTCTGAAAAATAATGAGGGCATTCACATGGACTTTGATATCATCTTTAGGACCCCATCTCACATTTTAACATATTCCGGTATGCTGCACCCAGTCACATGTGATGTTTAGCTTGTGCACCACTTTAGCTTGTACTCCAGTTTTAAATTGGCTGATTGAGGAACTATCACTCTGCAATTTGTAAAATTCTTCAAGTTATTCAAATTATCATACACATCAACTTCCAATAGGGGTTTTATATATATACATATATATATATATATATATATATATATATATATATATATATATATATATACATATATATATATATATATATATATATATATATGTATATATACACATTGCTAAAAAGTAACACAAAATTAGAGCAGAACAAGAACAACAGTTTCTCAACCCATTACTTATTAAAATGTATAAAAATGTATCTTTACTGGAATCAGTAATGTGCAGTTTTACCAGGAACTCCTGAAACACTCTCCTTGGGGATTATATCATGCTAACTAACGCTGGAGGCCAAAGATTGCAAGGCACACTGCACAGAATAAAATGCTAGATCCTGTAAAGGATAAAAAAAAAATAGAGCTTGTTAAATATTTGTTGCATGTTCTTTGACTTCTCACTGAACCAGGAAATAAGTAAATCCATCATTTGATCACTTCATTGATTCCCCTTGTTTTGATTCAGTGGCCCTTGGGGCTGCCAAAGCCCTCTTTCTATAAACCAGGATTAAGATCTGCTGTTTCGACAACCCTGTCTCACCATGGAACAAATTAGAAAAACACTTTTCTTAGGCCTGTCTTGGAGGCAGGCCAGTGAGTTCAGATGCCAGTTCTGTATTCCTCAGGCTGGGCAGGATAAAAGCTGAATAAACATTGTCTCAGTTTGGAGCTCCGTGAGAGAGCCTTTTTTGCTGTTCCTCTGGGACTGCCAAGAGAGGAGGCAGAGATAAAAGTACACCAAACAGAATAAAAATGCATCAAGTGGCCATCAAACAACATAAACACATGTTAGTTCAGTCCATACTGATTAAAATGAATAGAAACACTCATCAATCAAATCATGACAGCCCAAAATACATCTGTGGTGAGTATGACATATTTTGTGTTGTTGCATACGCAGACGATGGAACTCTCAGTCAGAAAGATGGAGACTAAGCTGCCCCCAACTTGCACTGCCTTGCATTAACCCTATCAGCTCCCTTTATGCTAAAAGCTTAAATCACTTCCCCAAAAACATCCTGTCAACATCGTCCCTTATAATCGTACAGCTAATTATTAGGTCAGAACTGTCAAAAGCATCATCCAATCACAAGTGCTGCATCAACAACAATAATGGCTGACAAGCTCATTCTCTCTACTCTCAGCACAAAGTGTTGTTGCGCTTACAAAATCAACATTCTTAAAGAGAACAGTATCACTGATTAGTTGGTCGAGTTAAGTAGCTGCTGTTCTGCCTTCTCAGCTGAGGCACAAAAATCTGTAAAGGTACCTCAAGCAGTCCAGCCAGCGTCGTAAAATATGTCTCAAACATCTTTTTTTTTTTTGAGGAGGAGGAATCCTTGAGATGATTGCGCTAGTCTTCCTCCAAGTGTGAGTCACTGTTAGGCTAACTGACTGCTCCGTTGCACGCAAGCACATAGACACCCACGGAAAAAAAGGCAAAAGCTATAAGGACATTTCAAAGCACACCCATTTGTTCATTTCAAGCGGGAATCACTTTCTGCTTTGAAAAATTCCTTGCAGCTGATGCTAACGTGCGTCCTTGAGAATAGATCAAACATGGCAAATCATCAAGGCAAGGCAAATAATAAAGACACAAACTACCACAGCTACCTAGTTTTTAAAAGCAGGACGCTTCAATTCCCCAAACCTTTTGAACAAAAGAAAGACTGACAGCAAGGAGCAGGAGAGGAAGACCAGGGCTGGCTGTTTTGGTGGCCACTAAGACGGCGGGAAGTCTCTTACATAAAGCAAGAGGGAAAATGACCTTCTCATGTAAATAGACTATGGGCTGTGTCACATAGTTGGCACGCTCACAACTATTCCATCAGCTCCACCATAAATGGTAACTCTCTTAAACTGCGGGGGGAGATAAAGCAGACACCCTCTCCTTACCCGTCCAACCTGTCCGCCTCCACTCGTCTACCCATCAGCCCCTTCCATTCCTTCACCTCAAAGTCCTTACGCTGTGTCATTCCTATCCAACACTCCATTTAATCATCGTCTAATGCCTCCATCTCAGCGGAGGGCAGACATTTACATTCAGCGCAGCAGCGGAGGAGCAACACGGAACGTATGAGTTTAATTTCACGAGATAGCGAAGGGGCCCGTCTAAAACGTGTCATGGACTGTAAAGGTTCAGGCAATACACTAATGCTGATGAAGCGCAGGGTGCCAACCTGCGTGTTTGTAAGACGCACATGGCCGTTACGGTGCAAATTACTTTTATGATCTGTTCATCCAGGAGGCTGGTTCAAAACACTGGCCTTGAACACGTGAGGTCAAAACTGTTAAGATCTACCAAGTGTGTAACATTTATATGGGCGTATAGGTGTAGAATGGAACAGAAAATATTTGTAAGTATTTATATTTTGAAAAAGAGACTGAGAAATTGATGTTGTGTTTTACGTGGTTTAGATTTACACTTGCACCATGTCATCTTTTGTTGGAAAGATGTGAGATTAAATAGGACATCAGAAACCAGGGTAATATTAGAGCGGTAGTTCTCAGATAAAAGTAGTTGCTAAGAGAAAAATGTTTCCAGAGTGACGCAGATGGTTAATTTAGCCGATTGCATTTTATCAGATAGTAACTTTATTAATGTGGAAGCCTGCCAAACACAGTATAACAACACACATGACAAATACGTAGTATGATAATTAATTTGCTTACAATTTTCTGTTATACCATTAGATGCAGCTGACTAAATCTTTAATGGCAGACTTGAAGTCAGTGACTTCATATTGAGTTAAGTCAAACTATGCAGGGAAATTTGATTTGACAGAATGGATTTATTGACATGAATTTGACATAAGCACTTTCAGTTTATTAGTAATGAACCTTCTGCAAGTTAACCCTGGTTTATGTCAAAGATTAAACCGCAAAAAGAGGCACATATCTCATTTGTTTCTGGATAAAGTGGTAGTGGTGTAATGCTGAAGTAAGTAAGTGGCCAGGTCTGCAGTTCCATGCATTATTCCAAACCATAGACCTAGTAAGCTTGTTAGTTAAAAGCCTACCGATCTGACAGAACACTGCATTTGAAAACCATAAAGATGCCATAAAGATAAAAACAATTAAAAGAAAAGAAAAGTTCTTGTTGTTAATCATAGATGGACAATATATTAGGTTTTTGGCCTTAAATTTAGGATGATGACATTACAGAATGAATAAGGAATAATCATCCTAATCAGTGCAAGTACACAAGCTAAAGCAGCTCAAATTGCAGCAGAGGATCTATTTTAGCCCAAAACCTACAGTGGCAGTTACGCAAGGTTCATAACGTGTGCAGAAACTTGGCTGGAGGATGTATGGAAACTGAGAGCTAGCCGGTCCTCCATGTGGATGCACTTACTGAGACAAACAGAGGATTAAGGATCATTGTGCCTGTTGGAGGCTGATGGGCTTGCAATCTGCAGCCTGTCCTAAAAAATATAGGGTTGCACAGTATGCTCCCAGTGCTGGGAAAGAGCACTCCAGAGAGCGACAAAGGTCTCAGAATGAGTGAGACATAGAGGAAGTGTTCCAAAGCAGCACAAAGAATAATACAAGAAAATAAAGGTGATAAGGGAATGCAATAAAACAAATATAGGAGGAAGAGGATGTGTGGAAAGAGGGAGACACAGTTGCAATTAAAACTACAAAATGAAAACAATTAAACTAACCATTGAGCTAAGATGGAAATTAGAATACAATTTTGTTGGATGTCTATTTAAAAATAGACTTGATATGAAGCTTAAAAGTATTTTGTTATATTTCAATATTAAGCTAATTTCAGAGGCTGCAACAGAGCAGATAGTTGGTCCACCCGTCATATCAAGATTTAAAAAAGTCTATTAAATGAACATCTATCTTAACGTCAGCTACAAAAGACACACCGACAAACTGTACTTACTTCACTCACTTTACTATTGTGACTATGTTACAATGTTACAATGTTGGACCAAGGCTGAATGAAGGGCTGTGTAAAGGTATGACTGGCTATCTGGCCCAGTGAGTCAAAATGAACCAAAACAAGACTGAAGAGGACGTTGAATGTGGAAAATACACAGAGAACTATTTCACAATAAGGACCAGTCAACTAAAAGTGTTCTATATGGAGTAGAGTGTTTGCTTATATTCTGCAGACAGCAAGCGGAAGGAGGCCGACAGTGAAATACATGAGAATGAGACAGAGAGGTGACAGCATCTCAGATGATGAGCGGCCTTAGTCATCCATTCAATCCCCACTGTTTCTACAATTCGCCCCACTGTCATTCATACTCTCTCATTTCCATCTTCTCTCTCACATGGCTATGATAACGCTTATGTAAACAAACATGGCCAGAGAAAGAGAGAGAGAGAGAAAGACATCAGGAATTCCAGTTGGGACAGTGGGAGCTGCGTGGTTTACACAACCACAGTGTGTGACGCACGCTCAGCGAGGATCTAGGCTCAACTCACACCTTCCCACTGTCTTTCACTAGGTCTCATACTGCAGCACTCGACTGTGGATTCACTTTGGATTTCCTTAGGTCCGCTACTAATTTAATGGGTCGACAACCAACAAAGGCAAGCACATTCAATACTAAACAAGATGGAGAGAAACTCGCTTAGGTTGACTGACCTGCTCGTGGTACTCTATCCCCATGCTCAGAGTGTTGATCAGAATTGCAATCATAATTCCACGTCCAAAGTATTTGCTGTCCACGATCTTCCGGAACGTGTCGCACACCAGCCTCCAGAAGCGAACAATGTTTGCCGCCGTCTTGCCCAAACGCAAACGCTTTCTTCTTGGCTGCCTGCTGTCTCTCCTGTCTTTGTGGTGGAGGTCCTGGGTGAACTCGTACACGCCGTCACTGTCCGAATCCCCGGCCGTCTCATTGCCGTCGGTGCCGCCCTCCGACTCGTTGGCCAACGCCTTGGCGCAGTAAGGGCAATTCTCAGGGTCCAGTGTGAAAGGTGCCGCGTCTATGGCGCTGCTGGCACTGCTGAGGTCCCGGGCTGACAGCTGGCACGAAAGCTGGGCTGCAGCGAAACGGGGAAAAAAGGTCAGGTGCAGAAATGGAGAAGAAAAGAAAGAAGCTGCAATAAAATCAGCGTGATTGCGATTGATGAAACAAGCAAACTTGTTTAGATATATTGTCAAATCCAATAATAAAAGAAAAGATTGGCAGCAAACAATCTTTTTAGGGACTTGCATGCTTTTTTAAAAAAGTGGTTTGGGTGTCATGTGATGTGAAAGTCTAGATTCGATAGACAGTGCTATGGTGTGAATGGCAGGCTGCCATGGCATTTTCATCATCTGTCCGACCTGAACAGAGCTGGCTTGACTTTATCCCAGTGCAACTTGAAACCTGGCTGCAAGCTTGACCATGAAGAGCTCACATTTGTTTATAGAAATTTGCACTTATTTTTTTTTAATCTGGAAAAAAAAAAAAATCTTCTTGGTGTTAAAAGAAGATTGTGACAAATTGACTTTGAACACCGCAAACTAGTTGATTGCTGATGCAGGAACTTCCCCAGTCACTCATCTGGAAATGAAACTAATTCTAAGACTTTAGTTGCTTTCAAATGCCAAATTTCCTTCCAAGCAAATTCTATCCATGACAGCTTGCTCAAATAAATGCAGCTAATCTGCCAACAAATCTGCCACCGGATCCCTCTATAGCTTGTTGAAAGCATTCTACCTGCTGGAGAATTTGGATCGACCAAGCTCGATGGCCGTCGTCCCAGAGGCATGGGTGGGATATTCAGGTTGAAGTTGAAGTTTGTCAGAGTGCTGGCAGCTGCACTCCCTCGTCTGGACTCCAACAGGGTTTGAGTCTGCAGAGTTGGGTAGTTCTTTGGCCCTGGGGCCGCAAAAGGTACAGAGTTTCTTTTAATGGCCCTGGGCTTTGGAGCAGGAGCTAGGGAGAATGGGCCAGAGGTTGTGCCCAGGTTTGTGGGTGAAGGGGTACGTCGAAGACTTTCCAAGTGAAACACGCTACGCATTGAGGATGAATCAGCAGCTCCGGCTGCCGGGATGGAAAGAGTGGCAAGATTTAATTCAGAAATGGCTGTGGTCACAGAAGTCGGCAGGGCTAAACTGAGGTGTCCTGCGTCAGCTGCAAGAAACCCTCTGTTGTTGTTCAAAGCACCGGCCTCTACGTCACGACCCTCAAGGCACCTGCTGCTTCCGCCTCCCCTCAGGCTGCCGTTCCCAAGGTGGTAGTGGTGGTGATGGTGGTGGTGGTGGTGTTGGTGATGGTGCATCATATGGTGAACGGACACAGATCCCTGTCGGGAGGTCTTTCGCCTTCTTCTCTGGCCCCGCTGTGGGTCCACGGGTGGAGGTGAGGCAGCGATGTTGAAACCGGCACGGCGAGCCAAGAATCTGCATATGTGAGCCACTTGTCTCGCCCCCTTGCAGATGATGTGCGCTAAGTATTTGAGTAGCTCATTGTAGCACGAGCCTGGTTCAGACAGGGAGGCCAAAGTGCTGGCATTGGACATGAATCGCACGCGCTGCTCCTTCATTAGCTGGCTCTCCCGCTGCTTGGTCTCAGAGAACTGGGTGGCAATGACAACCAGGCACAGGTTGATCATGAAGAAAGAGCCAATCTGCGGGGGGAAGGAGGTGTAGAGACGTCACTGTTACGGACTTGCTCACAAAGCCGTCCACGCTGACTCACACACTTGTATCAGTCGTCAGCATGTAAACTGGAGTACAGCTGGTGTCTAAATGAAGTGCCACTTACAATGATCAGCAGGATGAAGTAGATAAAATTGTAGAAGGAGTGAGCGTCCATGACGAAGTACATGATGTCCACCCAGCCCTCCAGAGTGATCACCTAGAGAGAGCCACAGATCAAGAGAAACAGCATGGTGGAGACAACAGCATTCAAATGAGACCCCCATATGGAAGAATTTAAACTGAAGACAGAAATCATAGCAAATTCGAAAGCCCTGTGTGTTTCAACCAACAAGACTCAGCAGAGGGGCTAATCTGTAAATCTGTGGCCAGAGTTATGGGAAACATCATCTCCAATCTGGCCTTTTGTCTCTAGGAATTACCCCCTCGGCTACACAGCAAAGAACCAGCTCCCCATCATGAGACCTCGGAGATGATGTGAAGATAGCAAACAAATGGTGCAGAAAAATGAGGCTGCAGTGTCGCAGTGTGTGGCCATCTGCTAATCCGGTAAGCCTTATTACCCTGGAACAGCAACCACTGGGGTAATTAGAGCCCCTCTTTGAAAACATCTTATTGTAAAGCAGGCTTTGTCTTTGTCAGCTAAACCAGTGTGGTGTGCGCTTCGAAGGACCGAGTGACCATTCGGCCCCCGAAAGCCATGACCAGGGCTTGACCCTGCCCATGCAAATAAGTGGCGTGTTACCTGAAAGATTGCAATCCATGCGTAGAAGATGTTGTCAAAGTTGATCGCCCCCTTGAAGGGGTTGACCATACCATCGGAGCAGTTGTTGTAGTACTGGTTCCAGTTGATGCACGTGGTGTTGTCGGTGACGTTGGAGTACATGTCCAGGTTGCACTGCACGCCTCCTTCCTCGAACAGCTTTGGCACGGAGGAGCAGACCCGCATGCCGTTATCTTTTTGCTGGGAGCAGATGAACGGATTCTCATCGTCGTTTTCAGTGTGGTAGTATTTGTTCGCAAGAGGTCTGTGGACAAAGGAAGAAGTTGCACAAGGTAAGCATGCTGAAGTTTATTAGCACAGAAACACTGCAACAAACCGCTGCAGGGTAACAGTGAGTAAATACCTTCACGCATTCAATAAAAAGAGGAAAGAGGAAAACTTTTTTTTCTTTTCTAATCACAATTTTGGACTTCCTGCATCAACAATATCAACAATAATGAGGACTGTGAGCTGCTGATATGATTCTCTTGGCACTTATGGGACTTGTTGCAGCTCTGTCTCCTCAAATGATGCACAATATTTGTAAAAGAACCTTGGACTGTTCTGGCATCGTAAAATGTGAGATTCTTGTCAAGACTTTAGCGTTAATATCTTAGATCATTATTTGTTTCTGTCACCAATTCATGTTTGGGATTTGAACTTCACATTGTCATCTGGGATATTGGTTTTGCAAATGCAAAAGGTGTGTAGCTTCATCACTCAACAAAATGAACTGGAAAACTCTTGTCTTTGTAACCTTCCTCACAATTCAGCTCTGATAATACAGGTCTGATGATATCGCCATGCATACATGATACAGTCATTGGATTTTGTTATTACAACCGAAAAAAAATACATTATCCCCTTTGGGACCTCTTTCTGTTTTCCATCAGTTTCCCATCTGAAAGGCACACAGGGGCTTTTCTTAATAGCTTATGAATGAGAATAACCGTTATTAGGCATTCATCTTGCTTTGAGGTTTCCCGAAGTACTAAAATAAAGCACAAAACATACCCTCAGGTCAGTAGCACATTTTGTTTATAGTTAAATGTGATTGATATCCAGCACATCTGAGAAGTCTTATAAAAGAATGCAGCAACTGCTCCATGCTGTAAAAACACAGCAATCTTTGCCCTCCAGCCTCTGCAAGTTTTTGAACAAAGAAATCACTCTGCCTTTGAATTTGGACATACGGACGTCAGATAGCATTTTAAAAAAGACGAAGATGAAACTTTGACGCTCTTGAGGCTGCAGGTTTTAAGTCCAATTTAATGCACAAGCTGTTTGTTTTTTTTCTTGATTAACACGTCTTCAAACAGATGGCAGGAACTAATTAATATAGTCAGTGAGAATTGTGTTGACAAACCTTGAGGCAAAATGGTTCAGCAGTCCCCTATGAAGAATGACGAACACACACCTTTGTCTGCCTATTACGCCAACTCTCAGAATATCTATCGGCAGTCATGTGACATAAACTAACTATATTGTATTATATATTTGTATATTGTACATCATTTGATTATTATTTTATCTATAATCCATGTTGTTATTTATTAAATTAAAGATGTACCATCACTATTGTGTGTGTGTGAAAGCTGTTTGACACTGCAGGATGATCGACTGTATAATAACACTGACTGGTCGTGTGAGCTCGTTATGAAACACATTCGATTCAACGCATCCCTTAACGACGCATGAGATGTATTTCCTACCGGCCGTGCTCACGCGTCCTCCATCACCCTCATAAAGAGCCGTCAGCCCGGCTAACAGCTAACAGCTGTTACTTTGCTGAAGCGGCGAAACGTGGATAAGCAATATTAATTCAAAGGGAATTCAAGCGCAGAGTGAACTGGATTTCAACTCTGGACGCCAGCGGTGTGAAAGACATCCCATTCTGATGAAGGGGAAGTGTGTAAAAATGGATCAAGATGGGAAGAAAAAAAAAATGCCAGCTCACCGAAGACATTATGCATGAACCTAAATTACATTTGTGAGATGTCATAAATCCTATAGAGAGTAATGAAGCCAGGATGACACAGGGAGCATGAATAAGTCATGGATGGCCGTCTTCCATATACCAACAGCCACACGGGGACTTTGTCACTATACCAGAGCTCTTCGCGCTCCCATTCATCACCCTCATGGGACTCTGCAATCTCTCACCTCAATGACCCTCATTGCAAAATCTAGTTTGCGCTGCAAGGTCAAGGTTACCGTTTACCTGCTGCAAAAGTGAGTCGTCAGATGCGTCAGCAGCTTGGCCATTGTTATAGGATGGTAAATTGGTAACACATGGTAAGAATCCAACAAAATCGAGTATGCTACTACAGCTGACCCAGTCAGTTCTAATAAAACAAGACAAATGTTGAAGTTACTGGAATTTACCCAACTTTCACTTTAGTTATGTGACATCAGAAAAGACCTAAAGCCCCAGGCTTGCCCCTGAACACAAGACTGCTTGGACTAAGGATCAGATTAGTGATTTTTCCTCTTTCTGTTTATTGACTCAACACCACAATTTTGACACTCATTACTTTCACCCTCTTGTCTTGTTGCTCCCTCAAACTGGTTTGAAGATACAAAGAGATCCTCCCAGATTGTGGGACCCTGGCTTTGGAATACACCAGAGATTTCTTTGCATTTGCTTTTTTTTTTTTTTCCATATCCGTTTTGTAAAAACTTTTGGTGTATAGCACTTAAGTACTAGTTAATTTATAAAATCTTCAGTTTCTTCTGTGTGATCCATCCAAATTATTAATGTCCTATTCGCATTCTGCCTCTTTAAAAAAAAAAAAGGTTGGTCAACTAATGTTTCAAATAAAGCCAGTATGATTCACAACTGCTCATTTGTATGTCTCACTGGACCACAGTTTCAGCAGCATAAACACTTTTCCTTCCATTATAATGTGGAAATAATGGAGGATCTTAGAAACGAAAGGCAGGAAAAACATAAACCAGGCCTCCCTGACTTCTGTTAATGCAATGATTTGATGGTTTTACAAAACACGTAGTGTTTTTTTTTTTTTATTGCAATCAATATACAAGAATATAAAATTAGTGAAATTGGTAAAAGCTGTAATGACTGACAAAGCATCAATAGAATATTCCACACAAGAATTTGGATTTGTGGAAAAACATAAAAAAAAAATAATAATAACAGTTTTAACAATTTAGGATTCATCGCCTCAGTTTCTTCCTTTTTTTTTTTTAACAAATAGGAAAAGTGCGTTGATTAACAAAGTCTCCAGCACTAAATGTGGTTTCCAAGAATACTGGAAACAAAACAAAACAAAACAAAACAAGGAACAGCCCAACCACCAAGCAGATCAATCTCTTCTCACAAATAGATGGATCAGATATTGACTTGAAAACAGGATACTCACATGGGAAAGTTGTCATCCACAAAGCAGCGGTTTCTGAGGCGGCCGACCCAGAGCTGGACGCCCACGATGCCAAATATGAAGAAGACGAAGAAGCAGAGCAGCAGCACGTTGCCCAGCATGGGCAGTGTGTCCAGCAGGAGGGTCACCAGGATGCGCATACCTGAGAGGAGATCAGGTCAAGGTAAGCAGGTGACTCAAGCAATGTTGCTCTTCAACTTGGCAAAAGTGGGAATACATCCACATTTTTTTCAAAGGTCCCCGATTATGGACATTTGAAGATTTAATAAATTAATTGTGTTGCACTACTTTCAGCAAGATGTGCAAGTTGTGATTTTTTTTTCCTACTCTGTGTTAGTTGGCGTTCCAGTAACACAAAAAGACATGTTGAAGAGCTTGAAGTCTGGTTTTCATGCACCTCTTTAAGGATTTTGTCAAGTTTAGGGGTTTATGTTCAGTATTCTATGTATTAAATATACATGAAGATATGTGCATTGTTCATGCCTTTTCATGAGAAACACAATGGCAGCAGGATAACATCTGTGGTTTAATTCTACTTAAAAAAAAAAAACACGGTTCAAAAGACGAAATAGAAGAAAAGTTATTATATTACGATACTATTTATGTTTTCCAGTAAATAAACAGCTGAAGAAAGGCTGTTGACACAGGGCAGCATATTGTAGCACATGAGAGGCAAAGCTGTGACTAATTTGACAAACAAAATGGCATCTGGCTGCTGCCAAGTAAAAGTACCGCAGGGTTTGAGTGAATTTGTCACTGCGCTGCAGTATGTTACCAGAACCTTGAAAAAATGATATGATGTGATGCGACGTCAGTGCCATGACAAGGGCTGATTCTTCTTTCTGTAAAAGCTTTTGTCACATGTTACTTGTTTTAATATAAATGTGTATGAAAGTCACCCGCTATTGCAATGACCCACCAGGCAGCAGGAGTCAGAGTACACAGGTAAGGGCGGTGACTGTTGGATGCATTGCGCACAAGATGGAACTTTTCGTAAGAGCATTTAGAAAGCAGAGGCCCCACTTTAGTCACATTCAAGTGGTCCAATCAGATTTGTTACTGCACGACATCAGAGTCACATGACCACCCTGTGGCTGCTAGCCACTGTGTGCCCCAGTGTTTAATGGAGCTCAGAGGAAAGCAAAACCACCTTGGCCACCAGAAGAAGCTGTGGAATTGTACAATCAGTGACTTTTTCTTTTTTTCCTCTTGATTTATTTTTAACGCGAAAATGCCTCCACCTCTGACAAAACAGAAGCTCTCGAAACAGCCACACTAATCTCTTTAGCAGTAGCCACTATTGACAACTCAGAGTAATTTCTTCTTTCTGGTCTTGTGATGTGGCCTTCACTGCAGTGCAGAGTGTTGGCTTCTCTCTGTCATACTCCCTCCTCTTTTCTTTTTTTTTTTAATCTATCTGCTTCTGTGTAATCTTCTATATCTCCCTGGGGGGCCTCCCTTCTAGCGGGGAAGTGACTGAGGCATCAGCAACAATAATAAGGGTCATTTTCTGATCAGTGGCTTTCGTCGGGTAATTGGAGATCTGGGACTGCCTCTGCTGGAACGCTGGGGAGGCTCTTCCTTTGGGGAGGCAGCCGGGAAGAGGCGATGGGAATACTGCGGTGTCTGACACGAGAAGTTTAATTGAAATGTAAAACATTTATTCAATATTCAGTGCAGCTGCAACAAACTGGGCTCAGGACCTTTTGTCTCGGGTAACAAAGAGCAGAGTCAGAATACAGTGTCATGTGAGAGCTTTGCCGGAAATTCATTTAAAAATCGCAGGTCTTAACAAACTGCAGTAATGATTTTGATGACAAAATGATGGATAGTCATGTGAGTTATAAAGTAACATGTATTGTTTTCTATTTTACTTTTAAAAAAATCATTTTTGTCATTTAAAATGCTCGTTTTTCATCCGTCAATGAAAAATAAGTAAGACAACATCTACAGAGACAGCCTTCTTGTTGGGATACAGTATGTATGTGGTTGCACTTCAAATCCTCTCTTGTTTAAGGATGTTGCTTCAAATGAAACACATTTGTTTACCAGGATTTTTGTAAAAGTAAATAAATAAATGAAATCCCATCGCTTTTGCAACAACTTTCATCCCGAAGCTGCCATCTGGGAGTGGTGCACTCAACTCTCTGAGAAACTTTTTCACATTTGTAGGTTCAGAAATATTTTTTCCCTCTTCTGGGTACACACTGTTGACAGCACTGACAGATGGAAGGGAAGCAGGGAGGAATGCTGCAGTTTGGAAAGTGCAAGAGAACAGAATGAGAACAGAGGAGAGGAAAGTAGGGGGGACTTGAAAGAAACATGAGGTTCTAAAGGCAGGTGGATGAGTGACAGTGAGGAACATCTGCTGGAAAAAGTGCGTGCACAGTACAGTCCCATCTCAGAGGAGAAGATCTGTACAGCAAACCCAGCCGGAGAGAAGGTGGCAGCTGCCAAAACAGAACAAGGTATAGAAAACATGCCTTTTAAGTTGTTTTAATTAGAGTTTCAACAGCAACACGGGGAAAATGGATGCAAAATGCTGTTGCCATGATGAATGTGCACACGGAGAAACGTTTGAATTGATATATGAAGAAAGTATACCTTATGTTTAAAATGGTTGTTAGAGGTCCAGTTCTAAGATTGAATCTAATGCAGAGGGCGACCTGCTCTTTATGGAAATGGAAATGCGTATTAGTATATAATAATGTAACAATATTTTAGTGACTATCTTAGTAAAAAATTTAATTAGGTATAAAAAAATAATAATCCAACTTTAAGCAAATGGATCCAGTTAAATGTCACACATTGGGCTTGGGCAGCCTTTCACACACCAATCAAGAACAAAAGTAGAGTATTCGTTTGACAAAACATGGAATGGAATGTTTTCCATGGGAACATGGAATCATGTTGGAGTTCACTCAGCAACTTTCCCACTTCAAGGTACTGGAGGTATTGTGGCGGTGTCCACAAGCACTTAAAGACACCACTGTGAGCTCTCGAACAGTGCAACATAGTTTCATAGTTTGTACATTCATATTTTTTTCTTTAGTTTGGTTATCAAAAATTGATAGACACAGAGAAACAATAAATAAATAAAGACCATAATCCTGCACTCGACAAAGGGCTTGTGCACGTCAACACATTTCATTTTATTTTCTTGCCATTAAAATTGGTTTTAATGTGTTCCCCTTTATTTTTGAGACTGACTCAATAAAATAAAAAATGGTCAGTTTTAATAAGAGACACTAAATACCAGGAATAGTGACAGCAATGAAAGAGCCTTCAGGCCAGAGGCCGGGTGCACGTTCATGACATTCACACCTTGAGTGGCACAAATGTGTTTTCCAAGATTGACGACTGCTGGGTGACAGCGGTAAACCAAAGCATCACACACGGCCGGAGTAAGTCAGTGGTGGGAGAATCATTCCCGCGAGCCTCTCCTGGCCTGGATCGCACGCTCATTCCAACTGATCGACATTTCATATTCAATAACAATCATCCTCGCCTCCGCCCGCGCGCCCTCTCCCAACCTGCTCCACTGCTGCGTGGCTGGCAGGCTGGTGGGCTGGTGGCTGTGTGAGCGATCGGAGAGCCATCTGTTAGCGAGCAGATTAGCTTCCTCTGCGCCGCCGTCCCGGGTTCAGCGCCGACCCGCCCTGCTCCTGCAGTCCGTGTGCCGTGAACTAATGGGATCTGTGAGTCGAGGAGCGGCGCACACCTGCGTCTCCTCTCATTCGGCCTGAGTGGACGGCGACTAGCAGCGAGCTGTGTGACCCGAGAAACGACGTGAGGCCCGATGAGGATCGAGGAGGAGGAAGAGGAGGAGGAGGCGATGAAGACTGGCTAAACGCTCTCTTTTCTTTTCTTTTTTTTCTTTTTTAAACCCGCTGGTCTTTCTGCTCCAGCGATTGCGCTTGTTTTTCGCGTAAACTGATGCCTATAAAAAATAGACGAGATGGACTCTGATCCCATTAGGTCAGGGTCATGCTTCTTGGCCACACGTTTTGGAGCTTTAGCTGAGCGTGAACTTGTCTGTAAAAAAACCAAAAACTGATTCTTCAGGCTGTCTGACCTCGTGGACAATTCCTCCGAGTGCTGTGTGAAATGACTCATGGCTGATTCCTAAAATGCACGCAAGTAAAATGCACAACGTACAATTGTGAAGTATTTCTATCTCAAAGGGAAACAAGTAAAGTTTTTGCCAAAACCTTGACAATAGAAGGTACAAGCATCACATTGCACAGAGCAGCTTCAAAGTCCTTTTCTCGATTTTCAGACTTGCAACTGGTAAAATGGCATCCCAGTGGACATTGACAGAATGCTCCTGGTTGGACTGGTGTTAGACTTTAACTATGCCTGTTCAGTTTGCTCAGGTGTGTTCCTGCACTAGAGTGCCAGGCAGGGAACAAAAGAGTTCTCATCAGTTCTCCTGTCAGCTAGCCAACATTACATAGACTGAACTATCATCATGATCCCTTAGAAAATTCAATTGGTTTGAAAACTTGTTTCAAACCTTCAACCGATTCCAATTCTGAAAAAGCAAAACATAGAGATACAACATTTATGTAAAACAATGACAAATTGACTGCAATATTTCGAAAATTGTATATTCTGCAACCTGAATCTGGTGTAATCTCTCTTTTAAAACCTACCAAACTGTGACTCAGCTGTTGCTCTTGCGATGTTCAAGGCTAAACATGCTCAGACACTGAAAAGAGGACTTAAAAATCGGACTTGGCACCATCCTCTCGACAGAATATCTCAAAACAAACATTTTGCCGTCTTTCCAAAGCTAAAGCACTTCAGCACTACGCAAACTCACATCTCTGACCAACAGCCTGCATGTCTTCAAGGCTCCCTGAGAATTCGACATCGCAAGCAGCACACCTGCTGATCAAAGACGCTGAATATAATATCAAGAAAACTGCATCAGCTCCATGCACTGAACTGACAATGAACGCATGCCAGTATAAGCGCAACAGAAACTTCTCTCTTATTTGATAGTCATACAAAAAAATAGTAAATAACAAAAACACACTGCTGGGGTTGTCACCATGAAGTTCCTCTAACAAGCTCTTTGTTTTTCTTGGTAAGACGTGGACTGACAGCGGAGAGCAAAGATTAGCTGCCCAATGACGTTCGGTGCCTCCGGCAAACGACATCCTCGTCTGCACTCCTTCCAACCTTATCAGTCATAGTTATTTCTTCCCTTTCACTCAAAAAAGACAGGGATGGCTCGGATCAAACCCGTCCCCTGACTCTTCTGAACTCACAATGCCAGCAGTACAACACAATGACAACGCAACGACAAAGGGCGTCTCGGAGGATTCATGAAGAAAATAAGCCGGTGGATCTTTAATTAGAGTAATGGGGATTTGTAAGTACGAGAGGAGGGGAAGGGCATGATGACATGAGGGGCTGAGGGCCGATGGTGCTGCCATGTTGTCGCAGTTTAACTGGGCAGAAGCACAAGACCGTGTGCAAACCAGCAGCAATGCCAGGTCTAACAAAGCGTGGAGAACAGGGTGCAGCACTCCAAATCACTGCCGCATGGGTGAGAATAACAGCCCCGACACGCAGTCATGACGGAGCGTGAGGGGAAAGACTTCAGCTTGTTGCGTTGAACCGGATTAAAAAGAAATTACAAGGCTTGAAGCAAGAACAGTCATATGTGTCTTTTAATAGTACGTCTGGATTTGATTCTCTTTACTACTCGGTTCCAGTCGTTTTCCGTAACAATTGACTACCACTTCAATCTGGGAGGAGTCATCACGTCTTTAGTTCTGGGAGTCATGCAGAAAGGGAAAGACACGTCAAATATGACTGGGCCATCACTCCATCTGTCATGTTAAAAATAAACAAATCAGATTTCTTCTCCAATGTCAAACATGCAGTGTTTGCATTTGCAGTTTCTTGGTTTCATCTCAAATATGTGGCCTGGAAATGTTCTTCGCAGAAAAAAAAAACAAAACACCTCTTGTTCTCCGAATAAAAAGGTTTCACTTAGACAACAGTTACTTTTGCAATGTTGCTTGTTTTTAATGGCAAATTCCATTTTTTTCAGTGATTAAGTGATTGCATTATCTTGCTTTAATTAAGCATAAATCATGAAACTCCGTTAACGTCAGTAGATAACACATTTCTCAAAATCAAGATAAATCTGATAAATCTGACAGAAACAGAAACGTTCATGAATTCTAGTGTGTTACCGCTGACCACTTAGAAATCTATTATGCCAAACAGGGAATGGAAAAGTGACTTTAGCTGTCCAACTTGTTTAAAGTCCAAGTAGTCCAGATTACGCTACGTGACAGAAGTGTCTTTTCAGACATATCACCTTCTATTCCATCAGTCTATGATTCGTAATCTTCTCTGTGGTTTGGTGTCTTCGAAAGTAAGTTGCAAACTCATACAATTTGGATCAGGAAAAAAAATGTTGTCACAAGTTTTAAAATGTTTCAGCACTCCACTGAACTGACCTCTACATACAAAGTTCTTATTAACATCAGACAAATCCTTTCCAGCTTAAAAAAAAAAAGTAATTATCATTTCAAAATGCACTCTTCTGCACTAACCGTCAAATCGGGCCTTCAGGGTAAATAAGCACCATCATCTCAAGGCATATTCAAAAGTATGGTTGCTTGACACTCTGCGGATTAAAAATATAAACATATAAAGAAATATTTTTTTTTTTACCCATTCCTTTATTTCCTTAAAAAGATGACAAATTATATTTCAGCATGTTTGGCCTCACTGCCTGGGGGAAGGGAACTAGAATCCATTAAACAGCTCTATGTGCATTTGCATTTTGCAGAAGCTGAATTAAGGTCACATGTGCAAGCACTCGCTGTAAATGCATTCGAAATGTTAACGTGAGCAGTTAATGAACACTTTGTAGTTGCACCACACAAGGGTGAACACAAAGCCAAGTAGCCCAAAAGATTTGGCTTCCTACATAATTTAGGAAAATCTCCACCTTACTTTCCAGGTTGCTCTTTCCATGAGTGGGCTGGAACCATACTGAATGAATAATATCATCTCACCGTAGCTCAACATTTACTTTATGTCTTTTTGCAACAAGATCAGCTTCGAGGGAGGAGGGAACCCTGCTTTGTGATTCATATATACCATATTGTGGAGTCAGGAGCTCACTGCCAAAGTTGAATGGATAGTTCACTCAAGGTTTACCCATTTACTGCTAACCCCAATTCCTTTTCCGGTGGTATCTTCTAATCCACATAAGCATTCCTGAGATTGGCAAAGGGAAAGAATCCCACCCAATGGAAGCCATTGATGGACCACGGCTCCACCATAATGAACACATTTTCCTTCAGGCTGTTCCCTTCAGGGGAGGCCACGGCCAATCCTCTGCCTCCATCCAACCCTCTCCTTTGCTACCTCGCCTCTCACATCCTCTCATATAAAAGACATAACACGGCACCGTACCTGAAGTACCTGGAAGACGCAGGAGTCTAATTTGGTTTACATTGGTTACCATGACCCAGAGTATTTTTGGATCGAAATGCCCATAGTAGCTTCCAAGCCAGGAGGTGTGTGTATTTGTACTCTTGTGAGTTTACAAAGTACTTTCCATAGCTGTGAATCTGCCGTCTCGCAGGACACTAAGATGACCCCACGCAAGCAAATATAGAGACATCTAGTGTTTGTTGTCTGGTCTACATTTGTGAATCAAGTGTGTGTGTTTGTGTGTGTGAGGGCGTTCGGGGTGAATTTTGAGCAAACTCTCCCTTCAGGATCTGAAATTAGGCTTGTCATGTGAGTCCAGAGTGCGGGTGGGCCGCTACTGTGGGGCCAATGGCAAATCACAAGTCAGGACAGTGATGTGCCAGGGACATTGAATTGGCTTTTTGCTTTTGTTGGCAGTCGGTGGATGAAGACTGTGAAGCCTATTTGTCACTTTCACAGGCAGGACTGCTGTGTTAACACATCAATCAATGCCAGAGTCCTGCTGAACTCAAACAGCAGTCCAACACTGTGTTTGCTGATACAATTCTGAAGGCTTCTGTGTGTGTGTGTGTGTTTGTGTGTGTGTGTGTGTGTGTGTGTGTGTGTGTGAGAGAGAGAGAGAGAGAGAAGAGGGAGAGAGAGAGAAAGAGAGAGAGAGAGAGAGAGAGAGAGAGTGAATTTGCGTGTGTTGAAAATGAACTCTGGCCATCTGTTCCAGCACAGACAAGGTAAAACAGAGTAAGACACCGTGTGGAAGGGCTAACAGTTAACACTTGCACTGATCAGTATTCAGATTCCTCACATTCTAGGTAGTGGTGGCGCTGCACCAACAGCAGTCATCTACAGTAAGTGGCTGCAGGTGGCTAGTTTGGACCACAGTGGTCTGAATGAACCTGCTGACCTGTAAATGCATAAAGAAATGAGCTGCCTAATCTGCAGAATGTTTCAGCTGAGGTGTGCAGAGCTGTCCGCGCTGCCTAGTAGCCATACATCAGCACGCCTCTTTGTTTGCATCTGCTATCCATTTAGTTCTCAAATCTGGGCTGTGCCACTTTAGGATTTACTGGCTCATCCTTTACATCCTTGATTGAAACATAAAGCTCTGTCACCGGCGGGCACAATGACAGTCAACGTCTCAAAACACATCATTGCACAGTTGATCCCACATTAAAGAAACAGGAAGATGCACTGTCAGTGATGTAGCCAAACCGTACTGCTGACAGCCGTTTTATAAATGAGCTTATGTCATAAAGTGTACATGAATTTATACAGCATTGAAGGGTATATTACAAAGATTGGAGGCTCACACCATTACAGTAATTGGAGAGAAAGTGCCAAGTTTTTTGTTTTTTTTAGTGTTGAAAGAATACAAGGCCAATTCTAGTCCATAGTGCGAGTAATCCACTTTTGTATGGTCATCAGCATAATAATAAGGGAATATATCAATATCTACAATCATTACGACAGCGAAATCTCTCTTGAAAACTAATTAAAACTGTTCTCATTATACCTTTTCAAATCAAAATGATATATTGTTTACTCTTCTCATTGCAACTGTTGTTCAAAATCTAGAGTGAACTTGTGGAGGTGTGTTGTGAAGACAAGTAGAAAGTCTAAATATCTGAATACTATCTCAACACTTAATATCTATCATTAAGAATTCCAAAGTACCTGTTTTAACCTGTTTTTAACTTGTACAAATGGTGATATCTATCTATCTATCTATCTATTCTTATAATTATATCAGAATATCTACTTTTACATTGCACATCTAAATATGATTTGGTTTGAGCTCCAATTGCTTTTAGCAAACTCAGGTAATTAATTTAGTTTGTTTAACAGATGTACGTCATTCCTGAGATATTCTTTTTGAGTCTTTAAAGTTAGGCAACCTTTACCTTGTTAATCTTGCATTGTGTTCAAACAAAATCTAAATAAACATATATTTAGTTTCAACTGGATAGACAAATTCCAAAAGTCATGGTTTATCGAATTAAATGCTGTAACTTTTTTTTATTATCATTTTACTTTACTTCCTTGTGTTGTTCCAGATACCGAGGCTGTTCAAAACTTTGCTGAACTGCTTTTCTAAGTCTATGCCTTAGCAGGCAAAGCTTGCTGGAATCAATCTCCATTTCTAATGTTCATGTCAAGCTAAGCCGCCATCCCGTATTCATAATACATTAGAAGGACTACATAAGAAAATCAGAATGTAAGCCTTAAGAATCGCCTTGAAAATGATAAGAAATGGACTCTGCATGACTTGCACTTTCGGGAGTCTGCCTGTCTTGCCGAGGTGTGTCATCCCTAGTCTGTACCCTCTTTTGTAATAACACCGCACCAATTACGCTGGGCAAATTCCTTGCGCCGTGCTTGGCGAACTTTTAAAGGGCAAACCGTGGCCGTCTCATTTCCCTGCCCTGCGTCTCACCTCCCAAACAAACGCTTAATAATGGAGGAGGGGACGTCTTAGCCAGTGCAATAAACACAGCATCCAAGAACTAGAGGTCCTGTGTAGTCAAGCTGAGTGAAGTGTGCCTCAAAATAACTTCACAATAAACATCCCCAGCCAGATGAATGCCGCAAGCTTCTCTCTTGCTCTTTCTCTCTCTCAGTCTCTCTCTCTCTCTCTCTTGCTTGATTAGGTTTGGTGGGGGGACGGAGGAAAGAAGGGATGGCAGGGGGGTGTCAGTAGTCAGTCGAACCCCATGCCAAACGCTTATGGGAGGACTATGAACGCCACTATTTGTCCTGTATTTAGCTTGACGGATGGCTGGACATCTAATGAGCGACACTGTGGGTGCGTGAGAGACACTATGTATCATGCGTATGTGTGTCCTAATGAGGAGTACAGCTTTGACTGACACCAGGGAAAGGTTCCCAAAAACAGTTTATCACAGACGATTATCACATCACAACCATTCTTTTCAAATCTTAATTTTGGGAGACCACAGAGATAAAGACAATTTCTGTTTTTGTGTGTGACGATATAATCCTCTGAATGTGCACACTAGAGTATTAGTTCAGGAGTCCACACACCTGGGGTTTTGTAGTAACACGTTTAAAGTGGTAATTGCACAGGCAATGCCGCAGATACAAGTGTGATAAAACCCGACAAGAAACATTGAGGAAATGTGTTTAGTTTCACAATATGGAAAAATGAGTATGAGAATCGGCGAAATCCAGGCTTAAAAAAAAGAGGTTATAAGCACCCTAAAAACCATGTAGTGCAAAAGAATGCAACATGTGGAGGCGGACACTTCCCACTGCTCTTCTTGGTTGGCCGTTGAGGGACTTCCTCTGAAAGCAGCCCAAGAGAAGACTGTAAAGGTCAGACATGGCCGATATTTACAATTTGGGATTAGGGAATACCACCACACCACTTGAGGAGTGTTTTGGCAAATAGTCACCTTATAGTTTATTCAACCACTGCAGGGGGCAAATGTGGCCCAGTATTGGGCTTAATGTTGTCCAGTGAAAAAAGGGGGAATAGGAGTCGATGTAATTTATGCACCTACAGTCATGGGCTAAACACACACACACACACACACACACACACACACACACACACACACACACACACACACACACACACACACACACACACACACACACACACACACACACACACACACACTTCCTGGGGATCATTGCTCAATTTGCCCGCGATCTCCTCTGAGCAACTGAGGCACTAATGACATAATTGGAATGTGTATTTACATGAAGGCAGTGCAGGGGACGGGGTGAAGTTAAAATGAGCGCAAAGCTAGTTACGAAAAAAATGTATCAAATTTGTTTTAACATTAATGAGTGCAGGGGAAATTCAATCCGCGCTGATAAGACTCTAATGGAGACTAATGGATGGAAAGGAGGGAGAAGGTTAGGAAACCTTTTTGTGGGAGGAAAAAAAAAAAAAGAGCTCCTTTAATCAAACGCACTGAGTTGGAAAATTGCGTGTAAATCTGTCTGAGTCTGCGTCTGAGGCTGGCTGGCTGACTGACTGACTGCCTGGCTGACTGACTGACTGACTGACTGACTGGCTGGCTGGCTGACTGGCTGGCTGGCTGGCTGGCTGGCTGGCTGAGGGAAAGTCCAAACTCTGAAACGAAAGTATAGAGTGTCTCGTCTCGTCCCTGACCTACATTCAAGTGCTGCGTGGGAGTTCAGTCCACCTGCATGAGCGGCAATTACAGCCGGAACCATGACAGAGGAACGGAAGTCCGATGAGCTGGAGCCACAGAACTCATTTCTTCTGCTGCCAAGACCTATTCATCATCAAGAGTTCTGTTTGTCGGTTTTAGGATGTTATCTTGAACTTTCTTTATTTACTTTTATTATTCTCTCTCTGAACCAGGTTTCTCCTCTTGGAATTTGCATGGCTGGAGTCCATTTAAGGCAGTCCGGGTGCATTGCGGACATGTCGCCAGTACCAACACATTCACACACATACTCACACCTATGGCCAAATTACAGTTTTCAATTAGCCTAACATGTATGGCTTGGAAAGAACCCACACAGAAACAGACATGGTTACATGTATGCAAATATGAGGAATAGTCTGGATTGGAATAGAAATGATTCACTGAAAACGCGTCAGTTGGAATGGGATAAGATCTATTTGGATGGGGGGGGGGGGGGGGGGGGGGGCTTTTGGTGTTTATGGCGTGCAATCGTGTGTACTGACACATATGAAGAATACAGCAACAGCAGTCCCAGAGGAAAAGAAACACAGATAATGTACATGTGTGGAGCTGAAATAGGACGTGCACACAACAGAGCGTTTGTTGTCAAACAAAAACTCCTGGTGCATAAATATGCACGTCTCCATCGGATCATTCTCTCTTTTTTTGTCCATGTAAACATGAATCTTTGTGTCTGGCGTTCGGGAGGAGAGCCAGTTAGAGAGTTTACAAAAATATTGGACTATCCCTTTAATGTCAAGGCAGCTTTAAGGAAGCTGCTGTCTGTGCACAAAACTTTAAATGGAAAATAAGTTCCCCATCAATACTTTGAAAGTGCCATCTCGTGTTCAGCATTATTGGTAAAAACTGACGGACGGTGCAGCGCGATCGCTCACTAATGACACTGTCGTCTATCCGGCCTAGAATACAATGATGTCAGATAAAAAGTCCTCTTGTTTAGCCCAGAGTTGCCTCAGCCTTTGATCCACCGTCCAAAAAGGTTGCGCCTCCACAGTCTTTGTCCAGCAGTGTTAATCCATCCAGGCTGCAGCTTTAATTGCTATGTGCTGGGAGTGGAAACTCCATCCAGCTTGCCCTGAATTTTCTATTCTTTTTTTCCCCCACCTTGAGTGATTCATCTTTAAATTCTTTGTCAATTAAATGCATGCTTGGCTTTGGCTCCCCCGCTGCACCCTCACTCTCTGAGGTTCCGTGTTTTAAAAGCCAAACCTGCGGTGGAAATGTCAACCCTTAAAGTTGTGCAGAGAGTAGAGTCTTCAAAAGCCTGGATTTCACGCAAGATCAACGGCGTAACTTCCGTCTTGATTTAAACGACACGGTTCAAGTGACCCAATTCTGAAGTTCCATCCCAAGTGGCACACATCAGATCTGCGTTGTCAACATGTGAAGAGGGAAAAAAGCTCTGCGTATGTGGAAATAAATCAGATAGGAACGGAATATCTGACAACTCAGACAGATCAGATATTCTCTGACACTGTGACTTGTACGTCATTAGAAGAAAAAAAACAGATGGCTGCTCCATTGCTCCATGATTTTATAACGGCTCATTTTTTTCTCCTCCACCTTAAAACTGACTCTACACTTCTGAAGATCTGCAGAAAGGATGATGAATACAATTACGCTGTTTCACACAACCTCATTCCAATGATAAACTTTTTCTGAATAAGCATCAAGCCCGTCCCAGCCATCTCATTCTATAATTAATTGTTTTTTGCGCTAAAAATTCAACCCCTGAAAAATCGGGGGAACATTAAGTTCACATGAATAATCATCGGTGCTCCCTGAAAAAAAAAAAAAAAAAACTTAAAAAAAACAGGCTTTAGAAAGCTAAAGCTCTAATTATAATTTTGTCCTCATCTGCATCCACTTATACT
Organism: Nelusetta ayraudi; assembly: GCF_046127955.1. Classification (NCBI taxonomy): domain Eukaryota; kingdom Metazoa; phylum Chordata; class Actinopteri; order Tetraodontiformes; family Monacanthidae; genus Nelusetta; species Nelusetta ayraudi. The sequence goes on from NW_027466092.1 coordinate 4,896,013, forward strand.
ATTCAGCTGCAGCCATCACCCCAGGGGCGCTGCTCCAGACCAGCAGCTGGATGCTACTCATGTCCGTTGCACAACCTTGTTTACTTTTGTCGTCTAGTCCCTGGTTTTCTTTTCTTTTCTGGTATTGGTAGCCAAATCAGGTGGTGGATGCGTGAGATTCGTTGCAGACACAAAAACAGTACAAGAAGCCACTTTTAGCCCAAATCCAGCCTTTATCTTCGGAGAAATCAAAAGCTCGGTTTCAGAGCACACATGGCTTTTAAAGGTTGGGAGGTCGGCGGGTTTGAACTCACTCGGCACTCTGTTGATGGCTCTCAGCGGCCGCAGCACGCGGACCGTCCTGACGGCGGAGAAGCTGACGTTCTGCAGGTTGAGGGAGTACTCCAGCATCCTGCGGCCACAGAGAGGGAGGAAGGACAAGTGTGAAATCAAAAATGTCGCAACACACGGGGGGGGGAATAGAAACGCAGCGACTCAAATAATTTGTAGCCAATTATGATGCAGCTTGTACGACACGCTCTTCATTTGGAGGAGCAGTAATTATTCCTCGCTGCGCCAGATCTGGCTCGCATTCTCTACGCACTTCCTGTGTTCTGGGGCGCAGCTAACTGAGCAGAAAGTTCTGAAAACTCCGCAACCGCACGCATGAACGGTTGTTTGGCCTGGCGTGTGGGGCAGCGTGCACGCGATGTTTGTGCAACCGAGCAACGCGCTTTGGCCCCCACGTGCGACTTTCTTTGCAACGGGCCTTCGAAGGGGGCAGGCAGCATGTGTGAGAGCGTCAAGGTCGGCGTGAGTCGCCGCCAAGACTCATCCGCTAGCATGTGAACGCCGAAGGATTAAACAGAGGCGGCGCTAAACTGGAGGCGGAGGCGCACATGCAAATGTGGTAAAAAAAAAAAAAAAAAAAAACTCCCTGAGGGCCTCTTCAAGCAAGCTGCGTCTGAAGGTCAGGAGGTCAACGCCGGGAGGGGAGATGAACAGAAGAATGCTAGCGTGTACCCCCCCCGACCCCCCCGATTCTTGGTCAGCAGTTTCGGCATCCTTTTTCACTCCAAGTGTGTGTGTGTGTGTGCGTGTGCGTGCGCGTGCTCGTTGCGGAGCAGATGTTGAGCACATGTACAGCTTGAAGCGGCGAGCAGCGGAAGGAATTCCCTCCTCGCGCTTGGTCCAAGTCTGCTTTTCAGACAAATTCGTAACACATGTTGGACTCCAAGTGCTCTGGCGTGCGCGCACACGTCAGTCGTGTCCCCTAACGTGCACAAAAAAAAAAAAACACTCAGCGAGTGCGTGTGTGTGTGTGTGTGTGTGTTTGTGTGAGTGTGCCCTTGTTGCGCTGTCGAAGGCGTTTCCTTGTGAACTCCATTCCCACCTCTTCCTTCTTTTTTTGTTTTTTTCGCATCAATCAGCATTGAAAAAGAAAAATAAGGGTGGGGGGGAGAGAAAAGAATACGCACGGCATTTTTCAAACATGCACACGAACAAACACACAGACCCTGAGCGCTGACAGATGGGCCAGAGGCTGCGTGGGGAGGAGAAATGGGTAAACAGTTTAAGGGAATGTTAGCGCAGAGAGAGAGAGAGCGAGAGAGAGAGAGAGAGAGAGAGTTGTGGATCTCACAAACTCTCAGGTAGACAGAGGGGAGCGGCTCCATCCCATCAGCAGGTGTCACACAGCCGTGTCCCATTACAGTCCATGCCTAATGGAATCTACGGCCGCCATCATGACAGTAGAACCCACAAGCCACAACCGGCTTGGCAGAGGGATTTTTTTTTTTTTTTTTTTTTAGGTTTGTTGGGAAACAATATAGATACAAATTCATAGAAACACAATTATTATTGGGTGCAGTAACTACGGACTGAATGGGCCAAATCATTTGGGAATGAGTCCATTTGTTGGAAAGCGATTAGATGATTTTTCTGTCACATTCAAAAAAAAGGCAAGTTAGATGTAACTTAAAATCCACCAGTTGGTTTTAATGAAGTAACTTCATTAGAACACACACTGTAATATAAGTGCAAGATGGCTCAAGGTGTTTAAACTCTTGTCATACATACGTACACATATGAGGGCCCTTCAGTGCTGCTCTTTCTTTTTTTTTTTAATGTGGACATTTTCACCAGTTCTGGTCAAACTGCCGCTATTGCTGCGTCAAGTATTGTTGCTCTTCAAGTTTCGTCACAACTAAAGCCTGGTCGCAGCTCCGCTTCCTCCCACAGAGGGCGCTGATTGATGCGGAAATACTGTGTTCAGCCGAATATGTTTCAGATGGGAGCTTTTCAAGATGGAAAAGATGCTGAGACGGCAAAGCGCTCTAAACAAAGGACGCTGAATATCGTGAAAGTGCTGGAAGAACATATTTCCAACATGTTTGTGAGTGGCTGTTGAATCAAACTGTCAGCACCCACCCACGCTGTTCATCAGCCGCAGCACATGGCGATGCCAGCTGCATCTTAGGGCAGAAAGATAATGGGGTTCTCTCCCAAACCACAGCAAACACACAGCGATGGGTGAAGGAACTCGACAAAGAGGTGATGAGTGAAGACCTTATGATCAATACCATTCATTTAATTGGTTCGTATCAATAAGAAATCTGCTCATCCAAGGCTTGGGACATTCAGTGCCCTTTGTGACATCACATACAAGTGATGGCCAGAAGTGTGTGTTTTAGCAAAGTGGAGCCAGCAACAGAGGTAAAAGAGAAGTTTTCCCTTTGAGTGGGTTCCATTGACCAGACAGAGACACACAAAACAAACCTAGAAGTAAGATAAATTTGCCTCGAATGGGACCTTTCAAAATGAGTGACTCTCCAAACAAAAAGCCTCTTAATAATGTGCATCAAGGTAATAAATTCATGGCTTCTACTTAACCCCTGCCTGCCCCGTTCTCTGTTGGACAGTGAGACTCTATGCAGGCTTTAAAGAGGAACAGCCGCCAGAATATAATGTTAAAATGAATTGCAAGGTTAATGTGAAACTGCATTTGAAAGACTCCAACTATACATTCAGGATGATTTTGCTCCTAATGGAATCATCCCTGGAGGGACTTTATGGTAAAATGTAACCAACAGGAAAACATAATTTCACAACCAAAGACATGCTATAGATCCCCAGAGCAACATTGTGTAAATATCGGGCAGATTTCTTTCACCACAGACTTTTATAAACAAAGTTAAAAGCAGATGATAAACGATGTATGTAGAAAAAAAAATAAAAAGAGAGAAATCCATGCAAGAGGCAGGCTGATGAGAGCCAGATGAAGTTTGGTGTGCTCTGTGAAAACTGACCCATCTCTCTTCATCTGGAATGAAGAAACAGGCGGGCAGAAATGGAGTGTATCAAACAAACGATGGAAACGGCAGGAAGTCGTGCGCAGATCTCGTCAGAGGCCGTGCCAGCATCGATGATGCTGATACGGGGCAGCCGGTCGGCAGAAATGAGAAGCAGGAGAGGACGGCGAGGGGAGCGAGCAAAGCAGAGGACGCAGATGCACACAGGACGACACAAGGCGGAGGACAAAAGACACTTTGCTAACAGGAAGAGAATCTTCTGAGTCATACAATAACACGCACAAGCAAGTGGACTCTTCCACACTGGCAACGTTCTGACACTGGGACCTTTAGTCATGGCACCACTGTCAGAAAGGCTGGACGTGTGTGTGGGAGTGTGTAACCCGAACATATACGAAGTGTGGACAAAACCTAAGGTGTGTCGTTTTACCGAGTGAAACAGAAAACAACCAAACACTCCAACATCCTGTTGGAACATCAGAGTGACCAAACACCTACTCTTGCAGCTGGGTGTAATGAACTTGCTGGTCGAAATATTTCTGATACAAGATGGTGAAATTTCAGGAGATGTATGGTCACTGGAAGAAAACTATGTTGGACTTTGATAGAAAAATAGACACAACAGTGTTTGATAACGTTTGGTGGTGTACCTATCACAAGAGCTTGATCGATGACGTGATCTAAACGGGTGAAAGTTGAAGTTTCATTTAATTGAGGTGACCTTTGACCTGCCCCGTTCTCACCCCAACCTTTAGCTGTCTGCCTTTCTATCTTTACCTCTCCCCTGTCCATCTCATTCAGGCTCTGAGTCTGTCTTCCTTCACCTCCTGCACTGCTCATAATGTTACGCCGCTACTTGTGTTTGATCAGACAATCGTCGGATTAGATCAAACTGACGGGGAAGAATGACCAAAATGGCAAATTCGCGGTGAAATCAATTGTGCGGCGGATATAAAACGGAAGCTCTGCTGCTGCCCCTCCACTTCCCTGGCTGCGTATACATCAATACTCTTACAATAATCCTGACAGATGAGGTAAATAAAAGATGAAGGAGCCCGTGCACGGTTCGTGCTAGAATTGAATCCAATGAGTTTGTTTTAATAGTGGAGAAACGATGTTATGAATAAGGCTGATTTATATGAGCAAAGCAACTAATAAGGTAGGCCAAGGTGTTGTCAGTGCACAGCAGGCTGACAAATGGACTGGGTGCACTGCGCTGCTGCAGTAAAACATTGTTATGGTGCGCAAAAGAGACATCACACCACACACTGATCATGACATCCTCAGATAAGCAAGACCATTACAATCAATTAGCTTGTTTTTAACGTGTAGACCAATTTAAACAAGAATGGGTTCACGACCTGATAAGCATGGCTGAAGACTGGCGACATTCTCTTGCAAAACAAAAAAAAAAAAACATGTACTTTTTTTGGAGGCCTAACCATACTTCGAAAAGTACATTTCCCCCTAAATATGATAATACATTTATTCTCCATTGTCATATATTACGAGATAGTTTTTATCCAATCATATTTCAGCTGGCTTGTGTTGCCAGGTTCCATGAAATCTGCCTTCGGCCAGCAGAACCGACACAGCAGGCTCCTGTCCGCTGAAAGTGAAGGGACCACAGTTAGTTGAGATAGCCAATCAGATCTCGAGTCTGCAATGCCGTAACCAGCTAGCTGGCCTCACACTGAATTTCACACGAACGCGTCCCGTGATTGGATGAGCCCTGAGAACCTCTAAAACTGGAGAGCTGGTCGCCACGACGACGGCTGAAGGAGAATATAAAGATTTAGTTGCTGAATCATCTTCAAATTAAAATGTACTGTAAATACCGTGGCACACTGCCGCATTGGTGGAGACCATAGAAAGGTAACATGAACTCAACCACTGGCTACAACCACATTAACACAACATTGAACCCACAACACCTCCAAACGTGAAGCTTTGTAAATCATCAGCCAAATCATTGTGTACATTACAAAAGGAATGCTAAAATTGACAAAGTGAGTGTTTCTGTGTCTGTTTTAAAAAATAACCAACTCATTTATTTTATAATTGAAATGTTGCCAAACATTTTCATGTTAATTAAGAATACACTAAATAGCCTTAAAGGGGGGAAAAAACTATTTGATGAACTTTTGAAGAATTTTTGTCTGAGCACACAACAGGAGGGTACATTTCTTCACTGCTTTCAACATCGTCCAGATCCGGACACAGCATTCAAAGTGCAACTAAGCTGCGAGACACATTTGCTTTAATATTACTCCAGAAATGCTCGGGGTGTGATCTGTGGTAGAAAACAAAGAGGACAGAGAAAACACATAAACAGACACTGGCGAGGACAGTCTGTTCAGGATTTAAAAGTGGAACGTTATGCCTTTGTTTTCTGTTTGTTTGTTTGTTTTACCATGGCACTTATGGTAAGCATTGCTAAGCCCTGTCACACAGCACTCCCACAGCCGAATTACAAATCAAAGTGCAAATTATGAGCAATAATAACAAAAAAAAGAGAGAAATCATACTACTATTATTACATTACTGAAGTGGATTGGAGAAAGCATGCACTGATGCATGACAACACCACCCAAACCTCTACTGCTGGGGTACAATGCCACACTGTGGGCAACTGCATGCAGGGAAGAACTTCACATTCCAACACTCCTGCAAGGAGATGATGATAAACGTCTGACAATATGAAAGAAATGTAAAGTGTGGTTTGGCAGGTTGGAGGAAGCACAGAGCACCGACAGATGGAGCGTTTTGGTGCTGAATCAGACTGAGAGCCTTTCATCAGCAACACTTGCTGCCACCAACCCACTCCGCCACTTCTCAAAGCCCAAATGCTAACCCAACTTATTCCTAACAGTCACGGCTGATTAGCGGAAATCTCCTGGAAACCAACACAAGGGAACTTTTGTTCTTCAATGCCAGAAACAAGGCCTGGGCCCTAAAAAGTGAGTTTTGGAATGAGTGATTGTCGCAGCCACCAACGTTTTAATGATCTCACAAGAACTCGTACAGATCCCAAAAACAGTTACAGAAAAGCACAGATTTGAAACACTGCTGTGATCAATTATTGTGCTTCCTTTTGTACCCTCTACGATGCTGATTTCAAGCAAGTGAAGCCATAGACGATACACTGGCTGATCTGCAATCCTTCCAAAATACAATACATGTCTTGTGTCGCTTACCAGTTAGCATACTTAGCTCATGTGCCCTCTTCTCACACGAGGATCAATCATTGATTGAACTTTCCCATCAACATCCCAATGTTCAGAACCAGTTGCTGTTCACCTTTAATACTTCATGTGAGAAAGTCTAACTCCACCCCTCCTTTTAATTTCTAGGAGGGGTGTGGCCTAAACCTTTTCACTGTCCTGTCACATTTACGACGTTGATTTGTTTACCGCGTATTGTGTTGCATATTTGTGTACAGGGACATGCTACCAATAACATTTTTGCAATTTCACATTGTTTACTCAATTATATCTGGTGTGTCAGGCCTTCATAGTGTTGTTGTTGTTGTTGTTGTTGTTGTTGTTCCTAAAGAAATCAACTGGAATAGACAACCATTCAAAGATAGAATTGTAGAACTGCACAGCTTGTTTTGTACTAAAATCTGGACTCAAATGAAGTTTTATCTCTCTTTCAAACAAACTCTAAAGGTTTAAAAGGTGTACAGTATCTTTAGACATTATTTCCATAAATGATTGCTTTCATGTGCTTGCTTGTAAAAACAAGTCTGATTTACCTTCCGAGTCTCCATTGCCATACTGTAATTTTGGCAGACGCTTCCAGGCAGGACATGTCTAGAAGTGGCTTTTAAACTATTCCGCTCACACATTCCCTCTTTCTCTCTCATTGTGTTTGTCAGTCCTTCCTCCACCTCCGCCTCCTCTCCTCTCCTCTCCTCTCCTTTCCCTTCCCTTCCTTCCTCCGACTGATAATCTACTGCCGATCTGCTGACCTACTTGCAGTGGGAAGATAATCTAGCTAATGGAGTAGAACGTATGGCTGGAAGGACACCCAGGGCAAGGAGCTGCATCAGGGAAGCCCTGATGCTGAGCGCAGTGAGACTAAAGGATGGAGGTGGTGGAGTGACGGGCTCACCACTGGAGAGGTTGATCAGTGGCCTTCTGTTCTTGCTGCACTGTCTCCGCCTTTGTTCCTCTGAATAAAATATCACTCATCCAGGCAATTCCCTTTTGTATATCTTCTGAGAATAAAGAACGGCTTCAATGGGCCGAAATTCTTTTCGCCTCGGATAATGGGAGGAAAGGTGAGACAGAGGGGGAAACGTGGCGAAGTTAAGTGTCAAAGTTTGGGCGGCAGCCCGGCAGGTGTGTTGTTCTTTCCTCTGTCACATTACACTTGCTTGAATCTTTCCCCACTTTCCCTGTTTTATGCTGTCCCAATTTACACCCATCTATAACTTCTGCCTCACCCTCCCCTGCCTTCCATTGTTCTGGAGCTGATGCCAAATGCCATCAATAAATCATGCAGAGCAGAAAGGAGAGGAGGCAGAAGATCGGGTCCCGTCCTCGTCTCTCTCTCTCTCTCTGTCTCCAGCGTGGACTTGATTGAAGGGGTGAAATTTAAGAGGATGTGTTGAATATTAATGGTCGGCTAAAGGCGCCATCCTTGCACTTATCGATACATTCATGTAGAATTCATGAATGTTCTGCACAATTACTTTCAGAGACTAAATAACAGCCTTCAGATAAACACACAAGAATGTTTTAGCATCAGCCACCCACCAACTGGAGGCCCTGATGAGTAAAATAAAAATGTAACTGGTACTTTTCGGTGAAGTTAAACTGTGGTAATTTGGGTTCCATACTGAGGACAGTTTTTATTTATTTTTATTTTTAAAACATTTCCCAATTTCTTTCTTCCATTCTTCTACTTTCATTGTTCACTCATGCATTCCATTTGGCCCAAACCCAAATGCAATAAACTGAACTCCTGTGATTTGGGGACCAAGTCAAGGCTCCCAATACAATCTAAATGAAATCTTACTGGTCAATGGAACATTTAAAAGTTTATCTACTTTTACCTATTTTAATGACTTCTCAATGTGACTCACACTCAAGTGTCTCACTGAGAGTTGAAATAGTTGCATGAAATAAATTGATTTGGTACAAACCAAAACATTAAAGCAGTCTGTTTCATGTTCAGTCTATTTTATTGGTTTTCCTCGACATCAGTGCCTTGTCAATGTGATAATCTGTGATTTCACCTCATGGGGGCAACAATTGTGAAACCTTGTCTCATTAGTCTGGTCACAGAGGTCAACAAGGGTTAGGGTTAGGACATCGACAAAGTTCTTAAAATTTAATTTAGGCCTGGATATATATGCCATGTTCCAATAAATATATTCCTCTACTGTAATTTCTATGATAAAAGTCATAAAAACTTTTGTAAGATAAAAGCACAAAAGCAGGGTCATATTTGCAAACTAAAACCAACAAAACATTTGATTGGAACCCTTAAATATTCACATTAGCTAATGTTAGTGTGTGTAGCTAATGTGCTCCTAGCGATCGCAACACATTTCAATCTTCAACTTCACATTCTCTTCCTGTCTGTCTGTCTGTCTGTCTGTCCTTCCTCCTGCTACTCCTTCCCTTCCCTCACTCCTCAGGTATCCTGTGTTGCTCTCTCCATCTACAAACAGAGAAGGCTAAAGTCAGATCGATATACTATTGCTCCAGTAAGCACACTCCAGTATTTAGGCTGACCTCTCCAGCGACTCCAGCTCCACAGCATCAGTCAATAAACACATGAAGTAAAGAAAATGCCCCTTTAATGAGTCACTCAGAGCGAGGACTGAAAGTAGTAAAGTTGGGAAATTATCTGGCCGTTTTTGTTTGTTCTTTTTTTTCTGACAGAGGGCCTAGTTTGTTTTTTGTTTTTGTTTTTTCTTGATAGCAAATACCACAGGTGGACCGGTCATTTTCTTATGTTTTAACTTCAATAAAGTAACAAATTACTGACTTTTATTTCATACTCCAATGATAAGCATTTGTCTTTACTGCACAGAATGGGTTTTGCTTTAATTGGATGGCCATACTGCGCCATGACATATCACTTTTTTCTTATCTTCATATTTGGCTAAATCTGACATACTGGTCCTCCGTATTTGAATATATTCCTAGTCATGTGATTATGCTCATATCTCACTGAATAATCCTGAGGCTGATGGCAAACCCATTTATTTTATTTATTTAACCATTAGTATATCCATCTAAGTGTTGGACCAATTGTCACAAATGACTCAACTCAAGTAAATGAAATGTTAATGGCTTGTTGGAATGAACTCCCCCTGAAGGCACCGTGAATTTTCAGCAACGTCTCCTAAAAATGACATAGAACTAATTATGCAGGCAGGCACCATTTGCTGGAGAAACATTACCAAGACATTTTTCATTCCGAATGTTGTTTATGAATGTACCGAACAGATTGCCAAAAAAAATACGAATGGATTTTATTGCTTTGTTTTCTGAAACAATAAAGTTATGAAAACATCTTTGACCTTCCGGAGCTGTTTTGTTCTCAGCCAAATCGCAGAGTGCACTTAACCGTTTTCACATGGACTGCGAATCCCCCTTCACATGTTTCTGCTGCTGCAGAGCTGCTTTGGATTGCATGGACACAACAATCCAACAAAAGAGAAAAAACAAAAACAACATCAGTGTCGATCAATCTGCATAACCATAACCATCCGCCTTTTTTGCTTCAGGATTAATCCACTAAAGGTTGGATAATACATTTAATGAGGTATAAGAAAACCTAGAGGCGCACAATATTAAAGTACAGTTGCTGTTGTCGTTTTTTTAAAGAGCTTTTATGCGCCCACATGTTTGTGTTGTTTTGTTTTTGTTTTTGGTGGTGACACGATTGCTCTTTACTTATCATTTCCACTTTGATCATTTTGATCCAATGTCTTCAAAAACATAAAAATCAGAACACAGAGGTGCTCTTTCAGTTTTGAGAGGTCAACATCCTTCTGAAAAAGACAGCATGACGACAGCTGGAGAAGACAATCGGCCCATGTTTTCTGCACATGAATGTAACACTGACACCAAAGGACGGAGACATAGGTGCGCATTAAAACCTCATCTGTCACAGCTGTGGGCTGATGGTGCTGCGCGGCTTATGGAGCTTCGTGCCGAGGCCGTCAGCTCTCCCTTTTGTTCGCATCGCGCACCGACGAATCCCGGCGACTCGACAGGTAACACAAACAAAGTCGTCCGTGGCCATCAAACAGCCGGGGTAAATCGCTCTATTCACGCCGGATGCTGTCATCAGCGCTATTTGGTGCATCGCGCGTGCAAGCCCCGCAGCTCGAGGGAAGAGCTGCACGTGAGCAAAACGGCCATTGAGGATGAAAATCTCCAGCAAACGATGACCTCCTTTGAGAAGACGGGACCTTCTTTTTGCTTGTATCAGACGTTTCTGCCAGTGCTGCTTCCTGTTCCCTCCCACAGTGAGGTGGTCACATGCAGCTGAGGCTGGGTAACGGGGAGTGGGGGTGGTCGAGGGGAGGCGGGGGTAAGCCCAGACCTGCTGAAAAAGCATCTTGGCTGATGTAATTATCATCTCGGAGAGCAACAAACAGTTCATCAGCAAACTCCTCCGTAGGATAAATTGTTGCCAGGGTGTAGGAACGGCTCGGCAGCCAGCCGTCTCCTTGGATACCACTGTCTCTGTGCTGAACTGCTCAGAAAATGTCACAACATCGCACAAACGAACAAATAAAATGAATTTTTTTTGGTGTGTTTTTTTTTTTTTTTTGTATTTTTTTCCATGCCAGCCTCTGTCACACACGCCCCGGCCTCCTCCTTAATTTATTTCCTTGACATTTTCACAATAATGAAATAATAAAAGGCTAGCAGGGAATTCACTGGGGAGCAGAAAACGGTACATTATGTAGAAGTGATTTCTCCGGCTTCACACCGGAGCACGACACGTCAGGCTGCACATGCTGGTACCAGAACAAAACGTGAGCTGGTGATGGCCACAGGACTTTGGATTAATTCACTCTGAAGCAGGAGAACCTTCTCGATCCAGTCAACTGCTGCACATGACAAAACCCTCTACTGCCTTTAGGTAATGAACCTAGTCAACTGTATGTTTTCTTGCAGGGTTGAGCCTGCCAGACTCCCACTCAGGTTTCTAAAGCTAAATTAATCATCCTAGAGATGGTTCGGAGAAGAGAAAAGCCTTCAGCGCTGCTGTTTGTTCTCCTTCTTTAATCACAAAATATTTCAAACTGCAGCTGTTTTCAGAACAAAACCAAACCCCAAGCATGGCCCTCGCCTCTTCATCCCGATTTCTACCCAGCAACTTGTTGGCGGAGGCTCTGGTGTCATATTCTAATCCACATAACCATTCTGGATCCCTTCCACTGCCAAAACAATGGAGGCCATTCGTGGCCATGTATTTGTATGCCTCCATACTGCTTGCGTGATGTTGTCCTATTGTCTGGAAGACTCTGCTGTCCAATTTGACTTGAAACAGCAACGTCACCATCCATCCATTTTCCATCACCAGTTCCATCTCAGTTGCCTTGGTGGGGAAGGTGGAGCATGGACAGGTCAGCAGTTCATGACAGGGCCAACATGGAGAGACAAACATCCACCAACAATCACACATGTGGACTAACTAGTTTTTGGACTGGCAGTATGGAGATATTTTTGTCTGTCTGTTTGCTTTTCTGTTGTTTTACAGCGGAGATCATGGACACTAATGACTTTCATAGTACTGGATGTGTAGGTTGGAAAATGTCACCAGAGCCCCAATTGTCTCAGCGGCGAGGAGTAAAAGAGTGAAATTTTAATTTTGGGATGACCTATCCCTTTAAATGAAACAATCTCATTGAAGTGCCAAAGGTCACACTGCCCTCTAATGAGCAGGGTAGGAAAGACAACTGAGCTACAAATCACTGCATATCATAAATTACCAAAAAAAAAGAAAAAACAATGTTCAATTAAAACACAATGATAATATCGCATCATTGCTGTACACTGTCACTGCTGTCATTTACCATTGCACTACACACACACACACACACGTGCACACACAAGTGTCTTTTCACTGAGTGTGTTAGTGCCTGAGCATCAGAAGACCTCTTATTCACTGGCCCTGTATCAGCTGCTGTCTGGGGAGACTGCTTTTGCTCTGCCTGATCTTTAACGATTAACACTCGGAGGTGAGATGCAGGCACAAAGAGAGGAGAGGAATTCACTGAGCCGCAGCTGAGAAAGGAACCCAAGATTTCTGCTGTTGCAAAACCAAAAAAGAGGCCTTACGAAGCAGTGGCTGCTCAACGCAAATGAAGTAAGGGAAGCATGTATCCTTCCGACTGCTGAAGGACATGTGCATTCACATCACACACACACACACACACACACACACACACACACACACACACACACACACACACACACACACACACACACACACACACACACACACACACACACACTCAGGCATTCCGGCAAGGAATCTGGCCTTGTTCCCACTGATGGACAACAGAAGCTGTGGCAGAAGGGTGGCATTAAAAAGCAGCATGGGGTGTGGTGTGACGGAAATGTCAGACCAAAAGCAGCAAGCTGCATTCTGTAACATGTTTAATCAAATTACTGTACAGCGTGTGTGCATCAGTCAGTCACTGTGTGTCCTCACAGACACGCACAAAACAAGTTGCCAAGTGTCCACACTTGTGGTAAGTTTCACATGCTTTTGTAAAAAGTCGTATTATTTCCAGCTCATATGTGCAAACAGTCTAAAAGTGAATGGGAAACTTCTTTCTCTCAACAAAAACCATGGCTGTAATATAGTGGAACTGGCATTCGGGTGTTAGCATACCAGCTGCCATTAGCCATTGGCTAGCTGCCTACATGATCCAAGTCCTAAGTCCAACTATTTGTTAAAAAGTGTATTTTAAATGTTAATCTAATAAGAATATGTATTTTCATAATGGGTGCTGACACAGTGTGGTATAATACATGTATTTGTATGTAGGCAAATTGTGCACTTTAATGAACAAAATAACAGCAAATTGAGTTGCATCTATTTCGATGAGCTGCTTGGCTGCTTGGCGACGACTGTTTTAGCAACATATTCTAATTACAATGTGCAGATTTTTCTATTACTGCAGATTGTAGTTGCTTTGCGGCCTTAGTCAGTTTTGAACTGACAGGGAGACATGAGCAGAAACCCGAGTTAGACTATTGTTCTATTTTTTGGTCAATGTGTTTTCGCTTTCCATCCGTTTTTTCATGAGAAATGTAGTGGTGAAAAAATAGCGTTAAAAGCAAAGAGTGGCAGAGAATTAAAACCGTGTTACAACATCTGGGACAATACAACCTCGTTCGCACCAAAAATGAAATGAACTGCAGTGAAGCTTTCAAGTGCAGGAAAACCACTGAAAGCTGAATTTCACACTCGACCATACTGATACTTGATCTCTTTCACAGTTGAGCTGTTTGACAGCTTGCGAGCATGTACAGGTTTAAGAGGGAGGGCACAATTTCTACATTAAAGGCTTTTATATGGGACTTTTTGGAGGGATTTCTATTCAGTGTTAAAGCCAACGAGTGACCGCGACGCAGCTTTTAACGTGACCAAACAGATTCCTGGCTTAAGTCGGGAGACTTTCAGGACAGTAGGAGAGGAAACACCCCGAAACTTACCGACATCGAAAAGACACAAAACATTTGGCGCTCGACAAAACTTCTTCGGGCCTGTCCTAGCGAATAAATCTATTCCCGATTCATGCTTACCGTTCAAATGTGTTGCACATGTGTGTCTGCTCGACTTTTGCAAGCCCCCGGGGGTCTACTCATTGTTCTGCTTGGCCATCAGAGTGCTTTTCTGAGCGTGCATTTTGGCTCGGCGATTGCGTAACTTACCCGGCCACCACTATGAAAAAGTCCAAGCGGTTCCACGTGTCTCCAAGGTAACACTTCTTGCCGAAAATCCCCAGAGCCACCATCTTGATCACCATCTCAATGGCAAAGAATGCAAAGATGAAGTCATCAAAGTCCTGCAGCAACGAAAAAAAGAAATAACACATTTTGTTTTGTTTAGTATATGGTCCCATAAATGCCATCATCTCTTAGAGCTCTTGCAAAACTCACATTGCCAGTGTTTTTGAACAAAAACATGTCTCTGCCAGCGGACCCCGCCCCCCACAGTTACTGAAAGCACTGCTTTAACTTTCTGCAACTCCCAGGAAAGCTTGTGCAAAAACACAACGTTCTGGAATTGTGCCCCCTTGATGATGTCACAAAGGGCTGATACCTCACTTAAAAAGTTTTTAGGCTATAGCCTCAGTGCTGCCTTCATTTAGTCCCTTTCGGAACGTGCAGAAGGCTAAAAAAGCATCAGTGTGCACCAGCATATTATGATAAAGTAAATGCAGAATGTCATAAATAACCAAGTTGATGGAAGATCTGATGCAGTGCAACATCATGTGAGAGAAATAAAAGGCCCTGATAACTCTCACCACCTTTTCACATAAACATAAAACAGTTAATCATTGTCACCAGTGGCCAGAGCCGTGTTGGTGTTTACTGGGTACACGTGCTTATAAGCAGAGGAGAGGAGGAACACATGACATCTATAAGACAAGACAGCAGTATTATCAGCTTTTGAAGGCGGTGTATTAACCGGACTTTAATAGCAGTCAGACTCCATGTTTAAAAATAGCCCGCTGAGAACCTTTGACAGTAATGTGACGCTTTATTAATTCCTGCCGAGGAATCCTCTTTTCTCTTTGCCCTGCTGTCGGGAGGTCAGGCTCCCTGCGAAGAGGGACGGGCGGGCGGGCGGGGAGAAAAAGGAGATAACGACATCTTGCAGCGGCACTTTGCTCGAGGAAACTTCCGCTAACAACTGGGAGCCTCTGCTGTGACGGTGGTTTGGCGGGATCCAGCGCTGCAGACACACAAAGGGTTTCGTCTGGAGCGGGCCGATAATTTCAGTGATCATGCCGTCATCGGACTCGGAGCCTCCACTGTAGTCATAATCAGAGGAAAACAACCAAGAGCACAGGAACTGGATTTGGGCAAGGATCAAAAAGATGATTTTGAAAATCAATAACATTTAAAAAAAAAAAAAAAAAAAGGCTGCAGGCACAGAATAGGATTGCGCGGTTACCAGCTCAAAGTCAAAAATAAAAAGGAAAAGTCTGGAAGGAGATCAAGGCGTAGGACACCCACTGATAAATGAGTCACCCAAACACGAACAGAGAAATGTATAAATATATCAAATCCTGCTGGCTTAGGCAGAGGCTAGCCTCCCGACGCTCCAGAGTTCACTGGGAGTAAAGTGGAGCGGTTCACACGGGAATGAATGTTTGTGTCCAAGGCAGTTTTGCTCCGTCCAGTCTCTGGAAGGCTCAGGACAGACAAAAGATCCTGCTCCACATATGGGGCCACGCTGCTGTTTTTAGGAGACATGATCACGAGCACATGACGGGACCTCCGTCCAAATAGGAGCAAGAGCTTCAACGCCTTCATCCAGGCTCTCAGAAACTCTCTCTGAAGCGGCTACATCCGTCGGACACATTGGTTGTTCAGGGTGCACAGTGATGCATTCCCAATGATTAATGGCCATGCACACTGTTTTCCAGTGAACTATATCATGCCAGGTTGGGGGAGGGGTGGACCGGGATGCTAACGCAGTCCAGGAATCTGAGATATCAGTGCAGGTTTAGATCTGACTTCATCCACAACAGGACATATGTTGTGTGTTTCTCCGGTGTTGGAGGGGTGTTTGTTGTCTGTTATGCAGGAAACGTTCATTGACGAGGCAAGACTGAAATTGCAGCCAGCTGCGCTTTCAACGTAAGGTCAACGCAAATTATTTTTTTATTTCCTTTTGGTTTCTATCAAAGCTTTGACTGCACTGCTGCTTTTTACATGCTGCTTTATAAGCCCAAACAACGGGAAATACATCCAGCAAACAAGTCAACCTCTCGGTCACAAATCCTTCTTTAGCCACACAGCACTTGATTTATTTCAAAGGTGACGGGGATGGAATTTATACCTCCCTGTCACCAGGTGTCACATCCCGAATAGTCTATTTTGGTTTGAAGTGATTTTTAGATACCTGTTGCATTCAAAATAACTATATAAAAAAAAAGACAAATGCACAGCTGTCAAGGTAATGTCAGATCCTGTTGATTGCCACAGAAGACTCTTGAGAGTCCCAAACGGATGACGTGCAGGGAACATCTCCCTGGTAAAAGCAGATCACAGGTATCAAGTTGGCCCCACTGATTTAAAGATGATCAATTCCTTCTAATCTGATCACAACCTGATATCCCCTATCAGCGGGGAATACCCGCAGGGCTGCAGACCCTGACCTTGGAGTGGTAGACGAGTTGATCACCAGCTGCTGCTTTCACACACAAGAGTTTGATACTAGTTGCAGACATAAAGGGGCCTCAATACAACAGAATGTTGGTCTTTGATGTGTAGGAGGAAGGCTGGTGTGGAGCCGCACAGATTCCAGAGTCATTCATTCATTCATCTTCCATACCCGCTTATTCCCGAGCTCAGGGTCACGGGGGTCTGCTGGAGCCTCTCCCAGCTGTCATAGGGCAAAGATTTAGAGTATTCAATTGACCTCACATGCATGTTTTTGGACTGTGGGGGGAAGCTGGAGAACCCGGAAAGAACCCACGCGGACACAGGTCCCAGGCCCCAGGCCCGGAATCGAACCCACAACCTTCTTGCTCCGAGGCAGCAGCGCTAACCACTGCGCCACCGTGTCGCCCGACTCCAGAGTCCAGATGAATTAATTATTGAGAGTGGTAAAATGTCATCACCATTGGGATATCTTAAATTTCCCCCACTTCCACAGCTACTTATTCTGTTCCTAAATGAAGATGAAGGTGTGACATTTTTCTGTATGGCTTTATGAATTTATTTTGCTTTGTGACTGCAAATTAGAGAAAATTCACCAAACATGGAGCAGTTTTTATTAGTAAGGTTTCTGAAGAAGAAAAAATGCCCAACAGTTGAGATGGCATATTTAAATCTGTCTGATAAAGAGGCCATAGAGAGTCTTTGGAAAGGGGAGGCAACACTCAGCAGGGGACTCAGAAACTATTAGAACCAAACAGCTCAAACATATACTGTTTATCCCTGCTAGTTTATTTAGCAACACCATGGCTAGCAGCTTTGGTGATTTAGCCTATTGCCAATAGCATTCAAGAGTAAGAAAAGAGGTCAGAAACCCCATTGAGTGAGGCCACCATAGCTGCAACCCAACTATGCTAACCTCTAACAGCCTCCAGTTTGCTACTTCCACTAACTCCTTCTCCCTGATCCTAACCCAGCCTCCAGCCTCTTTCAGCAGAAAGGAAGCTCACTAGAGACTGGATCCATGCAAAAT
The DNA here is from genome assembly GCF_046127955.1 of Nelusetta ayraudi. Taxonomy (NCBI): domain Eukaryota; kingdom Metazoa; phylum Chordata; class Actinopteri; order Tetraodontiformes; family Monacanthidae; genus Nelusetta; species Nelusetta ayraudi. The sequence goes on from NW_027466092.1 coordinate 4,913,721, forward strand.
GAGAGGCAGATTAAAACCACCTTCTATTGAAGGCTGGCAAGATGGATGGGCGGTCGTTCAGAGCTGGAATGTGAGCGACCGCGCCACTGTGCACCGTTGGGGGAAATAACCAGAAAGTATTGAGACGCGACTCGAGGCGCGCGACTGCGAGAGAAACAATACAGTGTGAAATTAGATTAGCGGGAATGTTTACCATCAAGCTGAGTGCAAAGTGACTGCATTGCCTCCTCGAATACCGGCTTTATTTTAACGAAGGAGAACTCCCCCCCCGGCTCGGCTGGGGAACGGTGACTCATTGTGTTTGCATTCATCACATAAAAGAATCATACCCCCTGAAGACTAGGGGTGACGTTGGGGACAGTATCGACACGGTCTCACATATTTCTGCATGCTTATGGCCCTTTGGGGAGTTTTGATAAAAAGGAATGATCAAGCTAAACCCTATCCCACACACACACACACACACACACACACACACACACACACACACACACACACACACACACACACACACACACACACACACACACACACACACACACACACACACACACACACACACAGGGACAGAGTGCAGGCAGGCCCAGCTGGGTTTTGTTTTCATTACGGTCATCAGGACGTGTCGGCCTGAAGCCGTCCCGCTGAAGCACGCTGGTGTGGCAGCACGTGGCCTGTGCGGTGGCACTATTGATGTCCTCCACCATCAGCCGAGCGTGAAACACGCTGCCGGATTGTGATGAACACGGATTGCTTTTAATACCCAAACACAGTCCGACAGGAGCGGCGCGTGTGTGTACAACACATCAGTGGCAGGCTGAGGGCCCCTGACAACAACAATATGACTGTTTACCAGGACGCAAATGTGTGTGTGTGTGTGTGTCGGAAGACTGTTACCATGGTTCAGTGGCTGCATGTGGAGACCAGAGACCAAAGAGGACACACACACACACACACACACACACACACACACACACACACACACAGTGACAGACACACACCCTGAGGGGAGGGTGGACACCAGTGACCTGTGCTCAACAACAACTTGCAAAATCCACAATTCCTCACTCCTTGTCCGTCTCAGGCAAAGTCCAGAACGTTTTACCAAATCGAGAAGAATGAGAACATTTGCATTCAGTGGAGAAAAACACGACTGGAAAGTTAATTATGTTCCAATCAGCCGGCCGGATCCCAGTTCAGACGGGCCTCTGTAAATTGGCCCCTGCTCAACAGCGCCCGGCGTCGCTCAAGTGTGCGGCGTCTTTTTGAAGGCATGAGGGACAAGGGGACGGCTGTTCAAAGCAGCAAATTCAGATAATGCGAGTGATGGTTATGCAGAGTGAGACTCAGTCATCTTTATGTCATCGTTCAAACGCTTTCACCAGGGGGCACGACTTTCACATTCGTGTCTTGCTTCCCCAATATTTTTCAAGTGTCTATCTTAAAGCTAACTAGGGGTAGCCTGAGAGGGACTACAAGCAAGCCTGCTTTAAAGCGCTATGCATGTTTTTAACACTATGAACAACTGAAGCCAGTAACAAATACATTTAGCAAATTTAACAAATTATTGTTTATCATGTGAAAACCAACTGAATTTGCCTAAGATGCAAAAAAACAAAAAACAAAAAACAAAGTGTTAATGAGTTAATAATGTGAATATTACTATGCCAGCTGTGCAGCACAGCTTGGGGAGACCATGTGTCATGAAGCACTGGTGGCAGTGAGGTAAGTCTGTGTGTGTTATGAGTCGACGGGGGTGGCAGGTATCACTGCTCAGGCTTCTATATTTATTCCAAACCAACCAGTTGCCGCTGCTGCCGCCGCCGCTGCTGCCAGAAATGGAAAAGCCTTCACTTCCTGTGCGGCAAAGCAATGCTGGAGATCATCACAGGACACTCACTGTTTATGACAGCGGCCGTTAAACCTTCCAGACACACAGGGTGGGTACAGCACTAATCACTGGTGGCAGACTAGAACGGCATTCACACGAATCCTAATGGAAGTGGCCAGAGGCCGTTGTCAAAGCAGACCGGTTGGCTTCTTAAAGTGGTGGAGGAACCATTACCATCACAGGTGACCATTAACAACAGTTGATATCTACACACGTGACGCTGGGAGCCATAACTGCTCATCAGCAAACAGAATACTCGCCCATTAACATGGCGCCACACAATTGAGTTCAGGTTTTGTTGAAAATAAGTAAATAAAATTGGTACATTGAGATATGTCAGAATGTATGTTGATGTATTTTTTCCCACTTAAAGTACTTAGTACAAGAATACTCTGAATAATAAAATGAGTACATTAACGGTGGACGGATCAATCCAGATACCGACAGCATCAATCCAAATGTTGGTATCAGTATCAGATTGATGAGGAGAGGGATCGATTACATTACGTTTTGCGACTAGCCATGTCCAGGTAGGAAGAGATCCTGTCAAGTGTTGCATTACAGACACAGAACCCACATGTACATTTCCAAAGGACTGTGTTGACCTAGAACTTCCTGTGGCAGCCCAGAGCAGCTGAAGTCTTTAGTCATTCCGTGAAATCAGAATCACAGAATCACTTCATTGTCACGGCGACATGGTTTCTCATACCTCGATAACACCGTCTGAGATTGACAAGCTAGCAAGCTGTTTGTTGGTGATCATTTATCCTACTGTCCGGTGATTACAATCCATTATATTATAATTACGAGATGATTATTCTGTGATCTCAACTAATCTGATCATAATCTACAAAGACAGTATCAATCATGGCCACTCCCAAATTCACTTATGTAGGTGACGTCTAATTTTATGAAGTAAAAACTCTGAGCGTGTGATATCTCACTTGCTTCCCGTAGATTAATCCTAAAGCGGTCACGCTTCAGAGCCAGGTTTAGTTTAAAATATTTTCACAGCAACGTGAATGATTGGAGTACATGATGGAGATTTAACTAATCCAGTTAGCCTGATGGGTTTCACAGTACGCTCTATGCTACATGGCTGAGGCAGAGATGTGTCCTCTCTTTTTTTGTGTGACATCATTGGCTCACCGCTAGCACTGCTCGCACTACTTTGTGGGTTGAATGTTGCTAGGCTACACGGATGTGCGCTCACAGCCCTGCGCTGCTGTTGGGATATTTGTAGAAACTTCTGAAGGCTCGCGCAGTGTCCTTCTCTCGGCTTTTCTGTGTTACGCCCCGAGTGGCAAGGCCACTAGTGGGCTGTTTCTGGTCCACGGGCCACCATTTGAACCACCGTGCCCTTTAATGTGCCTCATGTAACTACAGGTTGTTGGGGGTGGGTGAAGCTTTTTTTTAAGACCACTCAAGAGTCTTATTTTCTTTTAAAAGATACATAGCTTTCCTTTGTAATTTCCCACTACTTGGTTGCTAAAAGCAGGAAGCCTTTTGCCCTGTGCACTCCCTCCGTTCTCCCACACTTGTCTCCCTGCGGCAACAGCTGGCTGGGATTCCTACTCACTGTGGGCTACTGGCCTCCTCCTCCTCCTCCCCCTCATCCTGCTTTCCACAGCTGACCTCTGTGTGTCTCATCTTTATCTCCCTCATATCTTTATCTCCCACTGCCTCCATCTCTCTCCCAGGGAAGCCCTATTACTCCCTAGTTGCTGTGATTATGTCCTCCGCAGTATCTCAGCGTTTCACCGTCCGCCTGTGTGTGTGCGCGCGCGCCCTTCGCTAATGGTGAATTTGTGCGTCCTCACGCTTGCACGCATACAGTTTATGTCATTTATCATGTGGCCACGAACGCTGTCTGGAGAGCGTGTCTGCGTGTGTCGGACGATGTGCTTCCGCGTGTCAATTTTTCACAAACAATTACACCGCTGAGACGATGAATAAAACACTCGTGCCGCTTCCTTTGCGTCCCTCCATGCATGCATAAAAACCACTCAGCTTAAAGGGAGGCAGCGCACACTCTAACTTTGCGCGACTGTGTGTGTGTGTGCTTGTACATATGGCAGTGTGAGGACGACGTAGTACGTTTAACACCTGGAGAATGGGGACATTTCTTCAGAGTATGGACGCGGTTGCTGGTGGTTTTGTATCACTTCTGCTTCAGTGTTGTTGTGGTTTGGATTAAGCAGAAATTTGAGTTATGAAATCAAAAGTGTGTATATTTGTATGTGTTATTGTATTTTGTAGGGGAGGACATTTCGGCCAATCCCCATAAAACCTTACCATGACACTAAGGATTTGCTAAGGGCAAAGCTTAACAAACGCAAGTGCGCCCCTGAGGCTGAGCACAAGCGTAAACACACACGTGTCCAGCAGGCGCACGGCCACCGGCGAGCGTGATGGCCTGTTATCAAGACGAGTGCCAACATCACACGCCCTCTCGTCACCTCCGCACCAGAGCCTGTAGGTTTAAGTGCACTTAATCACTAGTGCTGAGTGCACTTAAAGCGCTCCCTAATGACTGACGCTGCTCACACTGCAAATCCACTGCGGTTACACTATTGACCCCCTCACCCAAAGCGTGAAGCAGCGAACGTGGAAGGTGTACAGATCATTCCCGCACATTCCCCCCCCAGCACAGGAACCTTCACCCTATGAGGTTGGGTGTCTGCACTCTGGGGGTCTGTACTGAACTGAATAAGCGAACATAAAAACAAGGAAAAGAACGGCTTCGACCTTTCATGGCAGCTGGAATCACTTAGATTTTAACGATGAACTCCAGCTCGTGTGCTTTGCCAAAGTTCTGTATTTTCATGCGTTCCATAATCAGTTAGCTTCCTTTAGAGATAAAAAGTGTAGAGATGCAAAATGGAGAAGCAACTTCTCCAAGCCCAAAACCGAGAAGAAGCTTATGAAACTGGAGCTGTGAGGAACGGCTTTTCAATGATGCACTTGTTAAAGCTCCTAGTAAAATTGCTTCTGACTTTGATTCTCACACAACTGGAGTCAATCTTGGCGAATTTTCCACACGAGATCTTCTTGTATGTGTTTAAGGGGAAGAGCAGCCACTGCAAGGACACAGCTAAACAAATTCTCCTCTCAAGGACAACGTCGGAACAGACAGCTTGATAGGACCGAACACACAATCTCAAGTCACAGGTACAGCACCATATCCATATTTTCCAGTTTCAGCCCAAACAGGTGTTATCAGTTCTGTGAGAAAACCTTGTCCCCTTGGAACCTCCACTAAATATAAACCTCAGCCACTATGTATGCTAATTCCTCCTGACACTAGACTGAATGCCCCTACTGTAGGGGTCAGCGGTGTGCACTGGTCGAAGCCTAGAGTGCCATGTGTGTGCTCGGGGACAATGCGGCAGGCAAAGTGTAATCTGCCATTCAGCTGAGGTCCACGTCACACAGGTGGACGGAGATAATATTGTGCCGCCGATTTAACAGCTCAATCACCAGCATCCGGAGCGGCGTGTGTGCACGAGATCTTCACCCAGCAGCCCCTTATGAAGCCGACGCGGGGGTGGACGAGCGAGCATATGCAGGTGCCTTCTCCACACAGCACTTTGCTCTTGCATACACACAAAAATGTCATTAGTGCCATGTTAAAGAACAACTCCTCATCTTAGTTTCTATGACCCCAGGGTTTGCATTGTATTGTATCAGCAGCAAATTCACCAGCTTTACTCACACGTACTCTTGCAACTGGAAGGTTAAGTGTGTGAAACAATTTTCAGATCAGTGTGCGTTTCAAAGAAATATCGGCTTGACGCTGCAAAAGAACACAATCCTTAAAGTTCAAGCTGCTACTTTACAGCCAGGGTTTTGACATTTTCTTGAAACTCCCTCGTTCATTAAATCATCTCCTATCTTGGATCTGAAGTGCTGCCTGACGTGCCTTCCTCTGTTTCACATCTGAAATCTGCCAGGTTTTATTTATTGACCAGGATGAGGTTTTACAATGGAAGTGAAACCAGCGAAAGCAAAACAAAGCACAATCATTGACAGTGCTTTCTTTACTATTACCCACGTCTCCAGGCTGTCAGTGAACGAAAGAGTCCATTCTTTACGTATTCTGTCTACCCCACTTTTTTACCAAGGGTGTGTTAAAATGCACAGTACTGGAAATCAGCCCATTGCCATGCAGGACTTCCAGATTAAAGACTTAAAGTCAGGGTTTAGTTCTGACCTCTGAAACCACATCAACACGTCAAAAGCGGGAGAAAAAAAACCCACACCTGTTTTATAAGAAAGCTTCAACTGAGCATCATTGCAGGATGATGCAAATAGACGGTTAAAATACTGACTTTTCAGCCTTTGAAGAATGTTAGTCTGCTGCACAGTGCTGAACAGAACAACTAGGTGAACACAGGTGGTTCCAATGCAACTAATTAAGGTTCTGATCAGTTCATTTCATTCAGAGTCTGGGCCGAGTGGATCACCGAAAAAGACTCACATGTCCTGGTTTACCACATTCAGCATGTTCAGAATATAGATTGTAAGCTCTTGATCTGAAATTGGTTGCAGCTCAGGTTGATTAGAATAAAGCGGATTTGCTTTAAGTTTTGGATCAAAAGATCAGTCTCTACATTATGCTAGCTTACCTAGAAACCTACTTTTTTTTCTTTAACTTTTTGGTTTAATATTGAATTACAATTAACCAAAACAAAAGATTTATATTTAATATAATTTATATTTATTGTATTCGGGGCCATCAAATGATGGAGTAATTTTTTTAATACAACTGTTGTGTGGATGAGGGTGAGACAAAGTAGGCTAAGTGTTGTAAAATTACAAATATAGCCTGAAGGCAACCGTTTCAACAACGCTGACACACAGTGTGGTAGTGTGGGTCATCTTTCTCTCCGTCTGTGCCCTGCAGCGACACAACGGCCTGTGACCGCTACAGCAGCTATTAGGTGGGAGATGAGAGCTCATTTGGCCTACATATCAGAATATCAGAAGAGCCTGGCCGAGCACCGTCATTAGCGCTGATGCTAGCACGGCTATGTTAAGCACAGCTCTGAAAGTCAAGGCACTTAAACAAGTGACTGCAGGACACTGCTGTGAAAGTGATGTGGAGTGTCCCAGTAGTTTACTATTTTTACATTAATGTAATGTTAAACAAAGCAGACAGGTTTTTTTATGGTTAAGACTTATTTGTAACTATACTTTAAAAAGTGAGTATTTAATGGGGTCAATTCAGAATGTTGATGTAGCCAGACTAGCATAAAGTTATGAATATGCTAGCTAACATTATTTGTTTGTTAAGTAATTTAATCCAAGTTACAGCATATTTCATGAGGCAAAAATGTTATGGAAGTGCATTTGTTTTGTGTGAGATAAAATGTGCTTTACATGTGATATATTTGTTTTCAATTTGATATTAAAAAAAATTATGGAACAAAAAAAAGTTGTTTTTAAAAAGCGGTCTGTGGAAAAAAAATCTACCCAGTCAAGATTAATGTGCCAAACAAAAGTGTACTGCAGTGAAGTGTACTAATGGAAGCATGCAATTTGGAAAACATCTTTTCTTGTACACTGCTTGTCGTTCTCACTTTTATCCTACTTTGTGATTGCCCCAATTACTTTCACCTGTTCTTAATCAGCCTCCTGTGAGGCCCATGCGTGTCATGCTGCATGTAGTTAGCATTAGTTCATTTATTGTTATCTGCACCTAGTTTAACATGTGAGTACTTTTCAACATTTCTAACACCTGCATTAGAGTCAAGCAGTTTTGCATAGTTTGCATAATACCTTAATTTGAAATGGACTGTTACCTTACCATTCCTCTGGACAGCCCATTTAAAAAGGCTCCGTCTATATAACTGTTGTGAATTGGAAGTATGAACTGCAGTGGACCAGGTTGGACTCCAGTTCAAATACTTTGGTCATTGCCCTGTTATTTCACACTGTCCTTTCCTGTGCTGTTAAATCAATCCAGGCAGACAGGCACTATCTTATTTTAAGTGTCAGTGTTTACTTTGTTCTGATTCTTGCACAGAATACGAAGTAGAGTTAATTGTTACATGTAAATAGCCTTTGGTGATGAGAAACTCACATATTTTAAGCGACTCAAGGGTCACACCCCAAAGGGATATGGGTTTTCACTCATTTAAGTAAGTGAGTCAGTCACTGAGGGAATGCGCAAAACCATAAGCACGCAAGCTCTACCCAGTCCCATAGCAAGACAGTGATTAGTGCATTTTGGATGTGTTTGTTCACTGCAAAGCCTCAAAACAGGGAGGTAAAGGGGGTCCTCAGTTTAAAACCAATATAAGAAATGTTGCTTTTGTAGTTGCAGTATCAGTCCCACAATAGTGACGTGTGGTCTCATCCTTACAGTTGGATAAGCAAAGACGAGTCAGTTGAGGGGTCAACAGAGACAAGGAATAATGAGTCAACAAAATGACTGTTGACTTTTGAACTGTTTGCTCAGGATTCTCACGTACCTCAATTTCCAAGAATGCCTTTCAGATCTCTGGCTCTGGTATGATGATCAAATACAATTATTTTCTGCAAAAGGATATCTGTGGCCTACACAAGCTACACAACAACTTGACACGACTGCTTAAGAAATGCCTTATTCTTGGACTTCTTTGCCGAAGTAGGATTTGCTCTATGAATTATATTTTCCTGGGTTCCTATTTTGAGCAGAAAAAGGGAGATCTCATGAGAGGAGGAGGGAGAGGCCCCAAAGTGTGAGAGTGTGTTCCCAGACTGCGTTCAGACGGATCAGAAAGGGACGAGAGCAAACCCAGGGTGTCGGCCATGCTTCTTTTTAGGATCTCCTTCTCAGTGAAGGAGGGTGAGACGGAGGAAACAAGGAATTAACGAGAATGCATTTAACCTCGGGGCCACGCGAATTCAATCAGACCCCGGGTCGGACGTGGATTCGAGCTGTTCGAGCAAAAGCGGCCACACAACCTGCACCAATCTCCTCGCCTCTTTTGTCATCCATCCATCCCAGAATAACCTTCTAATCTTGTTCATTTAGCTCCATCCTCTGATCTGCTTCCCTTTTCTCTTTTTGGTTTCCCTCTTATTCAATTTCCCTGCCTGATCTTACCTTTCCTCTTCTTCTCCCTGCTGCAGTGTTTCCTCTTGCCCCCTCCCCTTTTTCATTATTCCCCCAGTTTCTCTCCTCACTATTTTCCTACTTCTTTTCCCTTTGAGATATTGTTTAAATATCCCAAAGATTGCGCTATTTGTGTTTTTTTCCCTAGACAAAGACTGCAGCCTCAAAGTGATCTTTCGGATCAGCGGATGTCTTATTCAATAAGCTGATCTGGCGGTTACTGAACATAAACCTTTATCCATCCCATAAAACTGCAGAATCCCAGCGAGCCAGCGGAGAGGGAAATAGGAGGAATGTGTTCTGATTTGGTCAATTTGGGGGCCGTTTGTGAGCACATTATCCCTCCACAGCACAAGAGGAGCAGCGCCACATAACAGCTCTGTGCTGCAGCGCCTCAGCCTGCTCTCTCATCTCAGAAGAGAAACCAAAATAAAACACATTTTCTGTCTGTCTGCATGAACGTGTTCTCCATTAGTGCGACATAGCCTGAGACAGGTTAATGAATTGATGGAAACGCCTCCGCATGTTGCTGTTTGGTAAATTGGAGTGAAGGCAAATGGAGGCTCCGTTTTGCATTTTGAATAGCAACGCAACGCTTTTGAAAGTCTCACCCAGAACCCGAGCCTTTCCAACCTGTTAATGCACGAAGCAAGCAGTCGTGTCAGTTCTGTGCTGTATTCCCCGAAGTGCTCCAGCCATTTCAAATCCTATTACTGCCTTTCTGCCATCTAGCATTACTTTTAGTGTCAGTTCATTTCTTTGTGTCATTTTAAGCTGTGCCTTTGGTTTTTACCAGGCTCTTCCCTCTCTATTGACTTGCTGGCTTGTCCTCAGTTTAATGAAATGATGTCAGACAAGTAAGTCCAAATAACACGTGTGTTTCAGTGATGAGTCTCTGTGGAGCCTCTCCCTGCAGGAGACCTCCTACACCATTTCAGATACCAACAAACAAGACATCATAAACTTTAGGCAATAGCAGTTAGATATTGTAATATAATACCTAAGCTGGTCAGATCTATTCCTATATTATATATCCACTATAACCATTTTAGATATTTAGATTGCCAAAGGCTTCAGCCTCAAAACACTTCAGTGGAGAACATCATTTTGAACCCCTTGACTAAATATATAGATGGACGCGGTCATTGTGACGTCAACATTAGTTACTGAGAGATTGGGTTCACCGTCAAGTGGAACCATCTGAAATTTCCAAATTTGTTTTGAAACTGGACGATTCCATATTTGAATGTGCGGGTAGTAGCGGAGGTGAGCGCGAGTGCAGTGTGCACAATCATCAACTACACTTGACTACATAACTTCAGTCACGCTCAATCTTTATGGACACATTTTTAAGTCTTTTGCAACCGTTCCTGCCGGCATCAGCTGGTCAAATGCCCCCAGAAGCTCTTTCCATTTTTTTTTTAAATACAGTTAATGATTTAACCCTATATTTACAGTCTCAAAAAAAAACAACCAAAAAAACACTTGCTTTGATGGACCTGTCATATGTTTAAAGGGGAAAACGAGGTGGTAAGTTAGTGGTCTCAGCAGCTGGTACAATAACCTTGGCCAGGGTGATGCCACTGACGTTGGACAGGCATCAGAAATGATGTTGTACCCTCAATGACATCACAAAGGGGCATGTTGGCAGGATGGCCACAATTTTGCATCTTCTTGTGTTGTATTGTTTCTTTGCTGATATTTCTTTTCTTTTTATTTCTTTTCATTCGTCGGGACCTTAGTTGCTAATTTTGCTCTGTTCTCAATTGAGCGAATGGAACAAAATACAATGACTTGCCAAGTTTTTTTTGAAAAATATAAAATGAAATAAGAAAAGCGAGAGCAAATCTAGGTGCAAATGACCAATGCCCAAATTTCATATCTCAGCCCTCTAACATTTTGCCAAGAATTGTGCTTTTTGAAAAAAATAAATAAATAAATAAAATGAGAAAGTCTTACCTCCAGGATCTTGCACCTCTCAGAGTCGCAATCAATGTCCTCACAGGGATGAAACATGCCGAGTGTCACGCAGTTCAGCAGGATCACCAGCATGGACGCTCGCTCGAACCACGTGGAGATTTAAGGTTAAGGAGAATGGCAACATGAGACAAGAGAAGCAGCAAGCAAACAATTCAGAAGGTAAATTCCAATTGTTTCAGAATTCAGGCCTTGGATTGGCATTGACGCTTAAGTTGAAAAAGCAAGACATGCTGTGAACACTGAAAACAATCTAAACAGGTCAAGTCATGAATTAATGATGAGTCAAATAATGCCTCAAAAAAGTATCTCAAAAATAGTAAAGCAATTCAGCAAACTTACATTAATTGCTTGATCTCAACCAAACAGATCTTGAATGTTTTGCTGGTCAGTACATAAAGAGGCAAACTCCCTGAACATCACGCAGCATGAATTGTTGCAAATATGTTGTTCAGTCCACATGGTTGATAAATTACAGGTGAATTACAGGATATGACAACAGAAGAAACACATTTGAATATGAATGAAAATACACGTGAATGCATATGTTCACCAGAAATAAATAAACTGAAGGAAATGTAGTCAGTTGTAAAGGGTCGGTGGGAAAGGCAAGGCCCGTCTTCAGCGCAGGCACATTTATAAAGTCTGGAAAACAAAAAACAAACAAAAAAAAACCCTGCTAAATGCTTTTTCTAAAGTCTAACATGAAAAAAGAAAAAGTGAGGAAAAGCGAGAACAATTTGCCAAAACGTGGGAAGAGAAGAGGCCACTTGTGGCAGATATTGCTCCCATATGTGCCTGTTAACGGAAGACCTGTTTGCAAAGTGTGCTGGAGGAGGTTCAGCTCGTTATCAATGATGCAGGATGGGCAGGAGAAAAAAAACAAAAAGTGGCAGATGGTGGGGGACCGGGAGGCTGCAGAGGAGAATGAAGTCTCCTGGTCAGGTTGAATGTGGAGACATTGTGATGCATCACACGTGAACTTTATTGACCACAAGGTCAAAGTAGGCATCCTTAATGTGGTTTGGTTAAAGGCCAGCGAGAACTACGTGACATCCATCGATTCGAAGAACTAACACAGATTAGGCTGCTTCGGTTAGTATGTGCGCGCACACACACACACACACACACACACACACACACACACACACACACACACACACACACACACACACACACACACACACACACACACACACACACACACACACACTACTGCGTCCACTGTCAGCACAATGCATCCAGACTGTACTCCAGATTGTGTGTGTGTGTGTGTGTGTGTGTGTGTGTGTGTGTGTGTGTGTGTGTGTGCCCGCAATAGTGCACACACCAGAGGACAAACGACCTGCCTGTCTTTTATCGTATTAGCCGCCACTGGCTCATTTATCCCGTTGACCCACAATGCAGCTGGGTCAGCACAGCCCCACAGCCCATTCATTGAAAAGAAGAAAAATAAATAAATAAAAATACGAGCACGGGACAAACAACCCAATCAGTCTGACCCACCCAGGTCCCCGACGCTGTTCCTCCTCCCACCGGGACAGCGGCGCTCTGGGCCCAGCGTGCCAGGCAGTGATGATGACAACTTTCCAGCAGAGAGCACAACAGAATCCCTCGAAGGTCTGTGTAGGATGCAAAGTTCACTTTGCCAGTGTTTTCCAACAACACAAGAAAAGCCAAACCTTTATTTCCTCTGCAACATGCGTAAACGACCCTTTTGCTGATGTCACAAAGGGCACTGATGCATCAACAGTACCCGTCCCAGGTTGTTTGTTGCTCCCTCTGAGGCTCCTTCAATGCAGCCCTGTTTTTGTCTCCTAAATATGTGGACAAAACAAGCAACTATTTTCTGGAGGATGCAAACAGTCTTGTGTGGGGACCAGGCTGCTCCACAGGAGTCATGGATGAAACATAAAGAACTTAAAATGGGCTCATTATTAGACATGTTGACGTTGGTCAACAAGGCCTTAAATTCAAAATATTTTATCTTCTTTCGACAAAATTTCCCAAGTTCTCTCCAACAACTCACAACTTTAACTCACACAAAGCCGAACAAAGAACATAGTCGATGTGCATGAGGCATTACTGGGCCGCTGTGGAGGTTCCAGTGTGGTACTGGGGGCACCGCAGAGTCAACAGACGCAGGCTGGAGGGGAGGTGCCGAGCCGGTAATCACGCTTTTTAAGTCTCAGCAGCGTCACATGAGTAATGATGGCTGCGTCCCGAGGCAGCCCAGGATTAAGTGACATACCGGAGGATGCGCGCGCTCAAAGTTGGGCGGCGTCCGAGGGGACACAATTAAAAAAGATCAGTCAGGATGGAGAGCGCGTGTGATCATTAAACAGGAAACAAAAGCTCAGACACTCTGTTGTTCTAAAGTGTGAGAGAGCAGCGGCGCTGGAAGTTTAGAGGCAGTCAAACTGTTGTTGACACACACACACACACACACACACACACACACACACACACACACACACACACACACACACACACACACACACACACACACACACACAAGTAGAAACAGCCTTAACTTTGCAGCAAAGAAGTGAGGAACAGGGTCTTATTAAAAAATAATGAGCCGCTGGTGACGGCTGTGGAGGTGACCGGTGTCATCAGACATCATCGGGGACAAGCACGCTGCCACTGGGCATCAAAGTTTCAGGAAGTGGCTCTGAGCCATTAAGCATCAGGTGGGAAATATTCCCAAAGGATTTAATCGCTCTCATGTCCTTTCCTCAGTGTATCATGCAGCAGGTGGAATGTTACTTGTGTTGGGATTGGGATTATTATTATTTTTATTTTTTTTGAACAGTTGGTTTATGTGGAATTATGAGGGATTATCACAAAAGAGGCCACAGAACAATACCCCTGTCTGAAAACAAAGCAACAGTCTAGAATATTCTCAGGAAATAGCAACGGTGGAAAATATGGCTTGATTGTAAAGTGTTAAACCAAAGGAATCAATGTCTTTCATCTCGTCATGAGCTCAGAATTTATTAGAAACTTCTGGAGAAAAAGAACCAACAACTTCGACTAGAACTTCCGCACCCCCTGATGTGACTTCTTAATAAGACTCAGCGGAGCGCTCGTGCTCTTCCTCATTTACATTGGCACAGTGCAAGTTTTGAGCTGTAAATATACTCAAAGGCTCAGCTTTGGTGGGTAAACAACACAACAGGAAGGTGCCCTCATTTAAAATCTTTCAGCATCGACAGTATCGCACAGGCATCACTTTGCAAATGAAGAGTACAAAATCTCATGTTACCTGGCTGGATCAGCAGTTCATCCAGCGTGTCCAAGACACAACACACCAGATTTGTATCTTTGTTCTCTAAAAAATGTTGTATTTTCAAATCTCCGATTGTGTTAATCTCACTGTGGGTTTTGAATTTTAGTTTATTAGACGTTTTGGTCAATTTTCCTTATACACTGCAAATTAGGAAATGACGGTCACTTTTATAATAATGACAAAAAAGATTGTTGCACCTTCTGCAGAAAGTCAAAATATTAGGCAACATCTGGCCAGGAGTGTTGGCAGTAGTTTTAGTGCCCTTCCTGACATCACAGGGGGCCGAGTTCCAGAACTAAGGTTTTAGCGCACACATTCTGAAATATGAACACAAATTTGTGTAATTGTGTGTAATTCCCGATCAATGACTCTACCTGCAGGTACAGTAATTGCCGCTACCTGCAGGTTCCCGCAGCAGCCTTAAAGTGCACAGGTTGAGTTTTACACGCACTCCCACACACGAGTGGCGGTGAAGGCGTGAACCTGGCAACCTCGGCGGCTGCCCGCGGGCTCACGTGTAGACAGCAGACAGCTTTTATTGGTGCACTTCAGACCCCGTCGACTGGCGGTGACGCGTATTAAAACGTATCGCTGGATGGAGCCCCAGCTGACAAAGGCAGGGGTGGATTTTAGGAGCGGCAGCGGCAGGGAGGCAAAAAGACGGAGACAAAGCAAATCATTAAATATGAATAATATGACTGATTCAATCGATAAGTCTTCCGTCGCTGCCCCTGCTCCCCTCCTCCATCTCCCCAGCTGGTGGGCTATAATTAAACATTAAGGGGAGAACACACGCACACAACGTGCACGAACACACACACACACACACACACACACACACACACACACACACACACACACACACACACACACACACACACACACACACACACACACACATTCATGGTGTCAGCATGCAAACAAGCAGTGACGCCCGTAGGGGATGGATACAATTAGAGGAAAGATACATGAGGATATGCTCTGTCAAAACTCTGAATGCAAGAAGAGTGCACACACACACACACACACACACACACACACACACACACACACACACACACACACACACACACACACACACACACACACACACACACACACGAATGTAAGCCCTCACGTACAACACGGCTTTCATCAGTGAGGCAGCACTATCAAATGCATCAACACCAAAAATAAGTATTGTGTGTTCTGCTCTCATGGGTGTTTTTTTTTTTTTTTGTCATCCCTGTGTCTGATGCTAGCACACAACCCCTCTCATGCTCACGCTCACACGCACACAGACGGCGTGCCTTTCATCCTGCCTAATGAAGGAAAAGTGAATTCAAGCCCTGAGTCCTCCCTTGCCTCCCTGAATCACACTGCTGATTCACTCTGATTCGGCCTCTAATGATGTGACACCAGACACCAGCACACAGCCAGCAACACAAGACAAACATTGTTGTGATCGTGTGTGTGTGTGTGTGTGTGTGTGTGTGTGTGTGTGCGCGCGCACGCGCCTGAGCGTTAGTGTCTGGCAAGAGAGGAAAAAACAATTTAAAAGAGCAAAGTTTGGAGTGAGAAAAGAAAAAAAAAAAGTTTTGGTCTCGTCAAGACTTCTCTGGCTCTTCTTTCTTTCATGAGCCGGGGAGCGAAGCCTCGGCAGGAGGAGACGATCGATACAGACGGAGCCTCTCCGAATAGATATTATTCATTGTGTTTACTAAAATTCACACAGGACGTGGTCCCGCATCTGCGCTCGGCCCGTCTCCACACGCTCAGACGGCAGCCTTGGCTCTGAGCGCCTTCTTTGTTTTTCCACAATCTACAATCCCAGCAAGAGGCCAAGCATGACGTTACACCTCAGCGCCGCTGTCGATACATGATGTCAGCAAGGAACCTTTAAATCCTTCCCAGGACCATCTCCTTTAATATTGTAGAAAATAATAATCCTCGGCTCGTTTTATATCACGTTGCGACTGCCAAGGACAGCTCGTAAACTGCATTTATTACTCAAACTTATCTAATTTTCTCTGTCAGACACAGTCGACCTTGGATCAGTCGTAGCTCAGCTAATGGGAAACACCTCCTCTGCCACTTCTCACACAAATCCCATCAACACGTACAAGTAGGTGTTGCAGGTATGTAATAGGGCACGTTACGTGAGAGCCGAGGCTGTGTCAGGAGGGGAAAAAAGGTGCGTTCTAAGCCGATTGGTGAGAAATAGTCCACAATTACGAAGGCGAAAAAGACGAAAGAACAATCGACAACAAAAAGACTGCTTTTAGCTTCTGCACGCATGACAATTTGATAGCCGTTTGTCCTCCAGTGACATTTGCTGGCCGCCAGGCAATGTCAATCCCAAGCCAAACCATGAGGTGGCGCTATAACTTCTAAATAGTCACCTGCTCCTCGAGCCAACCCAAAGAAAACTCATCAATAACAGCAACGACAGTAGCGCAGTGCGAGGAAGGTTCTATTGCACACGGACAATGGAGAGGAGTTACGTTTATGAGTGAACATGTAAGTAGTCCTGTGAGTGGGCTTTCAACGAGCGCGACAGCGCCATTAATCTGCTGATGCTGAGGATCATGTGGAATAGAAAACATTCTACACGAGAGAGGATGTCAAAGAGGGATAAACGTCCTCGCAAGTGCACCCACTATTCATACAAATGTAAGTGAATGTGATAAGCTAATGACAACACAATGTATTTAGGGTTGATTACAGCTAACCAGAAACATGCAGATATATTTCATTACATGACAATAGATCACTACTACTCTTTTAAACTGGGCCGTAATAAAAAGTAAATAAAAAGTTGTGTTCTTACAAAAAAGATTTCTATGGGATTAAGACAAATAATGTTTTCATTAAAACATCATAGGGCAATGCATACGCATATTATATTAATACATGTTAAATTCAAATAAATAAATAAATAAATATATCAAATTAATCCAGGATGAATTTCTTAACAGAGAAAAGAGAGCGATAGAACCCGTTCTGCCACTTCAAGATGTAGTTTCAAATAACCTGACGGGAACAACGGCCAACCTTACTGTAATTCCACTAACATCCTTTGGAAATTCACAGATGGGTTTGAGCCTTGGTTAAAACAGCAGCACCGCTTACACTGTACTGTATGAATCAAAGACGGCTTGATGCAACATGGTGAAACTATTGCCTCCATTAGTTTGAAATAGAATCAGATCAAAGAAAGAAGAAAAAGGTTGACTGTAGGGGTCGTTTTCAGGCTTATCATCTTGACTTGCTCGGCTTTGCCCTGATGTTCAAACATGACAAAAGCTGGTTGTCATGACATGGAATGCACAGGAACACAGAGCTTTCGGTGGTATGGATGCAGTGACATTCAGCGGGTATGTTTTCCTGCATTAGGTTTTGAAGTAAGGGTAAAAAAAAATGATATTGACAGGGTTGATACCAAAACAGGACATTCTATTTTAGGTACCGTTCATATGAGAAAAACACACCTGTTGCTACAACGTACTCTTGCTAAAGATCTGAACTTGCCTCTTGAGTGAACCCCTGCTGCACACACAACTCTACTCAGCTGTAATTTGAAACTAAACCCAGCTTCAGTGTATCATTCTTTTCCCTACCAGCTTTATTTTTTACTTAGTATGGAAAAAAAATAAAATCCTTGGTCCTGCATTTAACGACTGCACAGTGCTTTGATCATGGCGATGAACTAAGAACATGCAATCACCTCAAGGTGAAGGGAAAGTACACGCTGTCCTTTTTTATATTTTGGGTCAAAGTCAACAGATTTGTCGACTGGAAAATACAGAAGATTATCTGAAAAAAGTATTGTTTTCACTCTGTAAATCAACGTAAATACAGCTGAATTAACGACTTTTCTCACCACCTACAATGAGAAGGTTCGCTGTTCTGGAGGAGGGGAACATCTTTTGCCAAAAGTTACGACAAGGAACTACACGTTATTGGAACATCTCACCTCTAATGATGGGAAATCATTGGAGGGGATCATAAATGCTCGCAGCCCTGAGGAACGCTGGCACTGAAACCACTCTCCCCTTTCTCTCGGTTCTTCAGGAGGTGTTTGGGGTCAACTTCTCATTTTGCCTCCTGCTCCTCAAGTCAACAACAACTTTCCCTCAGAGGACAAACTTCACAAAGTGAGGAGCGCCAAGCAATCTGACGCCAAGGTGTGCAAAACAGGAAGCCGCGGGGATAGATGGTTTTCTTTTAAACTCATCGACAGCCACGGCTGCCACACCTTCCCCTCTAATCTTTTATCAAGACCTCCACTCCCAAAATCCCTCAAAGCTTTTTCTTCCCCCTCTGATCACTTTGCTTCTCCTCTCGAGCCTCTATTTCTGTCTGCACCCTGTCGTTTCTATTTTCCTGGGGGAAGACTGACTAAAATGGAGGGTTTTTTTTCCCTCCTTCACACAAGGAATGGCGAACATGCCAGAGTAAGTGAAAGGAATGTAGGACAGAACTTGAGAAAGGAAGGAAAACAGATGAAATATTGAGGGCGATAGCTGCATTTCTGAGTAATGTGCGACCTGCCACTTTCATTTTGCCAAGGCAAGTGTTTGAGAGTCCACATTCGTTGTCATGTTTGTGTATCAGGGCCAGTCTGTCACTGAAAAACACGCCTTCCAATTCTCTGGCTTTTTCCAGTTTGAGTAGCGAAACATGGGCGCAACTACTGGTTTGTCTTGGTCAGCCCTTCATCTTGTTTTTAACTCGTTTACTTTGTCTTGAAAATAAATCCATTGCCTGCAGAGACATAAAACCGAATCAAGCGAGTCAACCTACTGTTTGTCAGATAACTACTGGATAAGGAATATTTTTAAATGATTAAGCGATAAGATGAAAAATCAAGATGAATTTTTCCAAACTCCTTCACTGTAAATGGTTTATGCTGTCTCTGTGGCCCTGTTTGCACTTGGTCATTTCAAGCGTTTTTCGTCATCCGATCGGCAAAAATCACACGAAGTAACCAAGTGGAAACAGTCCAAATCCGTTTTGACATCCGATTACTCAAACCACCTCGGGGAGGTGGTTTCGACGCTTCGCGTAGCATAGCATAGCATTCGTCACGGACGTGTGAACAGAATGCGAGCTCAGTCCACATTAACGACCGCCTACTCCACTCACCTCGCCCGTGTACGTACTTGGTCGGCGCCCCACCTCCAGGAGTCGTCATTATAACAAATCATTAGGATGCTAATAAATGTCATTCCGCAATAGCGTATTTTGCCAGTGGAGCTGCGGTCGCAGTTTCCCACATATGAGATTAAATGTGCGACGTTACATCCGGAAATTTGCCAGCCACTGTTGATCCGAAAATAAAGTCGTCACCACTCTGTCCCACCAGTCGTTACTCCTCGTTCGGATCCATACGCACGAGCTGCAGTAGAATTAAAACGAATGACTTGATATAGTCCGCAAACAGGAAGTTGATTCTTATTCGTTTTCAGGTGAAACGAGCCGTAGTTTTGCGGTTTACTGCCCCTAGTGGTTAAAAATGCACTAATGCGATCACACGTGCTCGAGACGCATATTAATGCCATGTGCGAACAGATGCTTCAAGATGCGTACTTGTGATACGATCCCCCAAAACAGTTACAAGTGGCCAAGTGCAAACAGGGCCACAGTTTATGAATGTCTCAGTTGGAACCAGGCCTGAGACCACTGAAGTGCACTTAGATATGGATAGTACACCCTTTATGACCACACTCATTAGATGAACTGGACTCAGAGGCAAGAATACTATCTCTAAAAAAAATAGTGTGTGAATAACTATCAATCATGTTTTGTTTTTTTTCAGTTATGTATGTATTCATTATTTGAATTATTTTCTATAACTATGGCAGCATTACAAAAAGCAAATTAATGTTTCCCTCCAGTTTTTCTGTCATGAGAAAATGCTAAAACCATTTCACTGTCTTCCTCTTGAGTTTAGAGACACCTTGCATTGTACCGGGAAGCAGCAAGATCTCACCTCGTGTTTTTTTTGTTTGTTTGTTTGTTTGTTTGTTTGTTTTTCATGCTGTATTACAACTGCTAGTAATCAAAATTTTATAATTCGGAAAGCGTGTTGCGCTTGTACCCAAATTCCCTCGCCAACATGCTGAGGGAAGTGACTCTCCCCGAAAGGCCTGAACATGGCGGTCGTTCGCTGACATGGCTTATGGGAAGATGAGTCAGGAGCCGAGGAGTTAGGAGGGAAACGGCGGCATATTATTATTTCTCTGCGGCTGTATCAGTACGAGAGGCGGCTTGGAGAACGGGCAGGAGCTGAGCCGCGAGCTCGGAGGGGAAGAGTCGGGGTGCGGGACAGGATGAGAGAGGTGCCAGAGTGAAAAGGACAAAAAAGAGGTGTGAGACGCTAAAGCCCCTTTCACACTTTGACTGTTGCCCTGAATGTTTCAGCCCAGCAGGAGGCCTCAAGGTGTTAACACAGGGCATGATTTCTCTCTCTCTCTCTCTTATTTCATGTGGACTTTCACACTTCTAGCACCCTGGTATCCAGTATCCAAGGGAGACTACAGTGTGAAGCTATCAGCATATCCTCATTCTGTTAATACAGCTTTAATAGGATTTGGTGCTGTGGGGCACAGGCATGGTTTTGGAACTGTAGTGTACCAAGGTTTGGCAAGAACATTTGTAAAATATTTTGCGTGCTGTTCCAGACATAAAAAGTGCTATACATATATATATGTGTGTGTGTGTGTGTATAAAATAGAAAAACAGTGTGTTTTGACGATTGAGTATTTATCCAATTTACATCTATTATGTTAAAGTCACATTATGTGTTTGCATGTTCTCCCTGTGTCTGCGTGTGTTCTCTCCGGGTTCTCCGGCTTCCTCCCACACTCCAAAAACATGCATGTGAGGTCAATTGAACATTCTAAATTGTCCGTAGGTGTGCATGTGAGTGTGAATGGTTGTGTGTCTCTATGTGGCCCTGCGATGAACTGGCGACTTGTCCGGGGTGTCACCCTGCCTTCGCCCTAAGACAGCTGGGATAGGCTCCAGCAGACCCCCGTGACCCTGAGCTCGGGAAGAAGTGGGTATAGAAGATGAATGAATGAATGTTAGAGTCATATTCTGTGGGATTTACATCACTTCAACAGTTTGAAAACAGGCACCAACTATGATCGCACTATTAGGAGCCACACAGCTGTTGGCAATTAAAAGCATTAATAGTACAAAAAAATGCAGAGTGAATAAAAAAATAAAAAAATAAATAAATAGTAGAGTTTATTTTATACCAAAATTTGAACTGACCATTTGAAATAATAAATATCCTATCGCAGAGTTTCTGGCCAACCTTCAGTCTAAAAACGTGATCGGCGGTAAAATGAACATTTTCAGAGATGTGTGTGTGTGTGTGTGTGTGTGTGTGTGTGTGTGTGTGTGTGTGTTGGAGGTTTGGGGTGTGGTGGTTAACCAACCTAATGATTTCTCATGAGAGGTCAGTGGCAGCAAACACTGTTGAGCTTTTACTGTCTTCCACTATTGATCACATGGACCTCTGTTCAACTTTAGGTTCCATGCTCCCTGCTCATCAATATGAATACACACAGCGCAGACTGTTACGCAACATGGTCTATTATACCGACACAATGGGGACACTTAGAGGGAAGTGTACAAGGAGATCAATTTTCTGGAGTGGCGTCGGGAAAAGGCTGACTCCGCCATCTGCTTGCAGCGTCAATCTCACAAAGAAAGAAACAAACAAAAAAAAAAAAAACGAAAGAAAAGAAAACAAGTCGTCCTCTCGTGAACGTGCCGCACCTCGACCGCCGAGTCGCTGCATTGCGCGTGTCGTATGGGGACGTGTCCGCAGAGGGGGCGGCTGGCGGGTGAGATGCAGAAAAAAACGCAAACCTCCACTTTCACGCGCAAACTCGCACACCAGCGTCTTCTCTCGTCAGCCAGGAAAACACCCTTCCATCTTCTCCACTGCGGACCGTGAGTTGCTAAGCAACGCCGGCTTTCGTTGGCAAGTATTGTGAAGTCACATCTCTGTTGCTCTGGTGTCTGTGGCTGAGATGATGGGGGCGCAGGCGCCTCCGCCACACAGGAGAAAAGAAAAAAAAAAAACTTTGAAGAAGTGTGTGTGTCTTTGAAGGTCCGTATTCAAGCCATGGGAAATGAAACCAAAAAAAAAAAAAAGTATGCGGGTCATTAGCAAGTCTTTTTTCTTTCTTTGGACGTCCACTGAGACAGAGGCTCCTTCTTCCTCTTCCCCGCTGTCTTACGCCCTGCTTCTGGACTCGGAGCCGCTGTCGGGCCCCGGGCCATTGGTTTTGAATGGCGAAAAGCACACTGTGACCAAGAGCTTGATCTAAAACCTGCGGTGTTAAAAGACTCAGCCGCGCCGCTGCCAGAGCAGGAAATATTACTTCTCTATCCTATTAAAACGCCTGCAGGCCATAGTGTGAATAGCGACATCAGAGAGACGGGATTTTTACACTTAAGCGGAGAGCTGCTTTGGTGACGTAATAATAGGAAATATCCCTCTCGGTGCTAAAGTCAGCAGAAAGATCGGAAGGACCTCCGAATACGCCGTAATCTGCTTGGCAGCTCGTGTTGCCGCTGATGCTTCAATTATGCTAATTCCTGCAGTTAACTTTTATCATGTACATAATTTGCACAGTTAATATCTTGTGTGCGCTGACCTGGGTCTGTCGATTCAGCGGCTACGCGCAGCACTTGGGGGTTTTGATCTTGGCAGTCAGCTGCTCCGGCTGAAATGCAACGGAGACGCTGCGACGTGTCGACTGGTGCGAGCGACTGAAGGCAACAAAACAGACGCACTTCTGCACACCGTAGATGTGTGTCAAGGCACATAGACAGTGGGGTGGTATTAGGAGCGTCTTTGTGGACATATGATAGGTTCAAATGAATGGTCTCAGCCTCAGTAAAGCAGAGCAGAGTGAAGAGAGAACAGCTAGTTAGCAGAGGCCATCTGACCTGCTAGTTACACAGCTCTGGAATTATCCTTTGGTTGTCTTTTCTAAAATACAGCTGTAAACGTTGCACTGCAAACTTAATACAGCAGATGTGTCCTCTTTATATGTGTTTAAGAACATACAAACACAAAGAAAACATTTTCTCTTGCTCTCTATCCCTCTATCACACATACGCGCACGCGCACACACAGAAAACTCAGCGTGTTAATATGCAAGATGATGCAGATGTTAAGATGCCACCTTGAATTTAGAGGAATCTTTAACACCCCAGAGGTAAAACATGCGTATATATGTATGGTTATTCACTCAGTTATTCACACAGTTATTCACATACACACACACACACACACACACACACACACACACACACATCCTCACGTCTGTTTGAGGAGCAAAAGAGGAAGATGAGAGAAGATCAAATTAAACAGGTGAGTGGAGAGGAAGAGATGAGGAATGAATAATTGATCTGAAAACCATACCCGGCTCAAAAAACAAACATGTCTTTCTCTCTCACACACACACACACACTGAGGACTTTGAGGAGGCAGAACCAAGAGTCAAATAAGATGCTCTAACTTACACAAGGAAGTGTTCTGCAGAGAATTGTGGGAAATGCTGGGCTATAAAGGATCAAGTCTCTGCATTTGGAAAAGCTTGTCCTACCAAATGTGGCTTAATCAGACAACAAATGCAGCCTTTCAGAGGTTCCAGCCTGACAGCCAGACGTTGAAAGCAGGAAGCCAAGATGTGAAGATGAGTGTGGAAACCTCGGGTCAGAACAGTCAGATTTTTCGCCGCTGGTTTAATCAACTTGCTTGGTGCAAGTGGTCGCTATACCCTGTGGAGTAAACAGGAGTTTGGTTTACAGGAGTAAACCAGACCAAGAACCTTCCACACTGTTTCCAAGTCAACCTCCATCCATTCATCTTCTATACCTGCTTATTCCAATTCAGGGTCACGGGGGTCTGCTGGAGCCTATCCCAGCTGTTTTAGGGCAAAGGCAGGGTGATACCCTGGACAAGTCGCCAGTTCATCGCAGGGCCACATAGAGACAGACAACCATTCACACTCACATGCACACCTACGGACAATTTAGAGTGTTCAATTGACCTCACATGCATGTTTTTGGAGTGTGGGAGGAAGTCGGAGAACCCGGAGAGAACCCACGCAGACACGGGGAGACACGGGGAGAACATGCAAACTCCACACAGAAAGGTCCCAGGTCCGGAATTGAACCCACAACCTTCTAGCTGTGAGGCGGCAGCGCTAACCACTGCGCCACCGTGTCGCCCAAGTCAACCTTTGAAGTGTAAATGACATCCAGTTCTACTAAAACCGCCACTACACAGTGTCTCCCTGTTGCAGTGTACGAGTCATGAGAGTCAACTTTCAGGACTTTTTCAGAGGGCTGGGGAAGGTTGTCTCTGAATGATTCAGCTCCTGTGTAAGTCTAGTGAAAAGCTATTGAAACTGATCTAAAACTAACTTTAAAACCACAGCTAACAAATATGCTCCTAATTATACAAAAAGAGACCACTTATATCCCTAATAGACTGAATGACATGCACAAAGTGAACTAAGATAATACCAGAGCCAGCACTCTGCTGCAATGACAAAAGAATGCAACTAGCATGCATTTTGAACTACAACTAGCATGAATAACATAAAATCAACTCTATCACTGCAGCTGATCTGACCTAGAAACTAAACCCATGTTCATATTAGGGCTGCGAAACTTACGCTACCATGGTCTGCACGCAAATTCAGCACTGATGTCAACACACGACAGCTGTGATATATGCAGGATATCCGAGTGTACGATGCAGAGCGAATTAGCAATCAGCATTGAGAACAGTGCCAGAGATCTAAAGCGGCATCACAAGCACGCACACAGATGGGAAAAATGCTCACAAAGGAGATACTGGAAAAAATTAGACCCTATTTTGCAGCCACTATAAATCAGTAGTTAATGCCCCCATTGATTTGCATTGTTTCAACATTGTGCAACTGGCTTCCAGAGTTAAGGATCAGATTCTAAACTTGCATCGTAAAAAGTTTGCAAAACAGCAGAAGTTTTGTTGAGCGCTGTCTCATCGAGGTCTCCTGGATAAAGCCAGATTATCTCAAAGTGAAGTCCCAGGTCGCAAGCACCTTATTATGACTCTGTGCAAGACTCAGGAATCAGCCTTAAGGGAGAGGATGATTGGCTGATGAAACATAAAAAGACAGGGTGCAAACGCTGGGGAGGGAGAGAGAAGTTTGGCTTTTTAAACAGCCACTGGAAATTCACAATTTATGATTGGTATTCATTTAGTTGTGAGGATGCTGGAAGATTACCAGAGCACACAAAACACTCATAAACTCACAAGGAGGCGGAGGTAGAGAGGTGAAATCTGAGAGTTTATTACATTTTTAATCTGATTTCATTTTGTAGGTAAACATCCAACAATTAAACCACAAGATCATTTGTCTTGATTAATTGAACTGTGAGAGTGAAATGGCTCAGTTTGCAATAAAAAAAAAAATAGACAAAGTAACTGGTAACTCGTAAAAATCCCCTCTCAGTTTTCAGTGAATTCCAAGCATGCCTCACACTAACCTAAAAAAAGAAAGGAAAGAAATATAGTTTTTCTCCGTACGACCTGTGACTTAAACAAGTCCCTTAAGTGTTTTTAATGAAAACACCTCTCTACTTGTGTGACCTCAGAACTGTTTCATGGATTGAAAAATACTTCCATTTCAAAGGAGTCTCGTAGCAAATGGGTCAACTGTCCCTCGAAACACTCTTCAAGTCAACAGGCCCTGAACGCAGCCTCGTGCAGCGGTACCTCTCGTCAATCCAACAGAGCCGAGGCACCAGAGGCCCACGGCATCCCCTCTATCCTGAGCTGCACTCTGCAACGTTCCCCCTCTCTCGACTCCGCTTCCTCTGCCCGCCCCCCGGCCAAGCCGATCCTCTGGCATAGGCAGGCCATAATATGACGTAAGTAAGCCAAGGCTATAGGCTCCAGTGGCTTCGCAGGAAGAAAAAAAGCCAAGGAAGGCAACGACTGTGTGAGCGCGGGGGAGAAAATGAGCCCGTAAACCCGGGCCGTTGTGAACGCGTGCCAATCTCAGGCCAACGCTCGCTGGATATTCAGCATCGGGTGACTCAAAAATATTTTTTTTTCCTCTTCCCCCTGTAACTTTAGGAAAATCCCAGATGTGTGTTGTTTGCTCCCCTACGACATTAGAAACCAAGACGAGAAAAAAAAAAAAAAAAGGACAATGAGTCGGGTTAGGGGGGTCCTTTCCAGGGAAATGCAGAGATAGCAGATTCCAGGCCTTTAAACGTTTAAGCTGCTTTAGCTGCTTTTCATGGTCTTTGCCTCCTTTCAACGTCTTTGTTGCAAAGAGTTCAAGTCGCAGCAGGCAGAACTCAGAGAGGAAGAAAGAGCCGGTGAACAGCAACCCCAAATAACCTCCCGCAGACCGACAACGCTGCCACCCGACGCACTCGCAGCAAAGACCTCCACAAAAAACTTGTAGCATTAACGCACAGGTGTCAAACTCTGGCGCGCGGGCCAAATTTGGCCAATCACTACGAGAGCTGGCCGTTGGTATCATACAGCACATATACCACTAATACTACAAATCCCAGAATGCTCTGTTTGATCAGGACAGAACGTTCATTAAAGGATATTATTACTTCATTGGTATATTATTGTTACTTTATTTTAAAATGTATTATTAGCATTTTTAAATGTATTTGTAAAAACGGTTACTGTTGAAATTTAAGGCGGAAGGCTGCGAATAAAAAACATTTCACTTATTTTGATCGTTTGACATTGATTTCTTATGGAATCAATTGGATTTATTAAGCGTTGTTTGTTCCATTATCAGGTTGAAACAACATTCACTGTTATACCTGGAGGAAGAGGAAGATTTTTTTCAACAAATATCAATGTTGGCCCGCGACAATGTCCAAGTTTTACATTGAACATACACACACTGTTTATGTGAGTTTGACACCCCTGCTTAACGCCACCTACAGGCTGGCAAAAGAAGAGAAAGAGTCACTTCTATCTGACACACACACACACACACACACACACACACACACACACACACACACACACGCACGCACGCACGCACACACGCAAACTGTTCGAAAACCAGACCGAACAAACGTCACACAAACAGTGTGTACTTCTCCATGACAACAACAAAAATGTTTACCCGCCCTCCGATTGGACGCGATGCGGTTTCCCCCCCGGTCTCCGGGGCGATGCAGTCGGCACCGTTTTGTTTGGGCATCGTGGCCTGCAAATGTGTTGGTGTTATGTACAGTAGAGGAATGCGCGCGCATATGGCTGCGATTACACAAACACACAAAGCGCATGTGGTGATGCAGCAGGAACACGGTGCTCGCTCAGAATTGGGAGCGGGACCAATCGGAAGTCTGTGGAGCGAGAACCAGGCCAGTGACGTAAGTTTTAATTAATCTGCTCTCTTTATTTATTTATTTTTTTTAGAAAGTAGCGCTTCCGGATTGTTTTCTCCTGTTGCTGGAGAGAGTTTTCTATTGGCCGGCCAGTCGCACCGACTGAGTTCACATGGACTCATTCAGAGTATCCTGCTTTATGAGCCTCATGCTAGTTTTTCATCCTGTTTCTTTTTTTCGGGAACACTGTGTTTACATGCACACAGAGAAAGCTGGATGCTCTCATTCCGGTATGTATCACACATATTAGTATTCAAGCTTATGATTATGTCATCTTACTTATGGTGTTTACATTTGACAGCACACACCGCAGCACATTTTAAATCTGAAAAAAGAAAAAACAAATCTCCGATAGCTGCTGTCTCCCAGCTGTGCAGTGAATTATTCTGGTTTTATTATTCGTAGGGCAACTGTCAGTTCACCACACCATGTCTGTCTTGCTAAAATACATCTTTTGACTGAGGCTGCACAGAAGACTTCTCAAATGCAGAATAAGGAATGAGGGCTTACCGTGGCTTTTCAAATCAGAACATGACAATTCCATGCACAAATGAAAAGAGGGATAACTGAAGAGAAATATAATAACTGGGATACTCATTTCAAGCGAAACTCGACAAGACGAATCTTGCATCTCAAATCACAAATCACCTTTTTTCAGAAATGTTTAAATCATGTGTTTCTTATTATTTCCCAGCTGAGAAAGAACACACACACACACACACACACACACACACACACACACACACACACACACACACACATTCTATATAGCAAATCACAGAAAAACGCACACATCCAATGTACACACACAGCAGCACAGCTGGTAGAAGCCACGGGCAAGCCCCTGTAATGAGGGACCACCAGAAAGCGCCGGGGGAGAAAAGCAGATGGAGACGAGATGGATGGGAAGAATAGAACTGAAGAAAGAGGAAAATCTAAACAAGAGGGAACAAACAGGCGGAAAGCTCTTGAAAAGAATGGTCGGAGATGGACAGAAAGAGGCCATCGGGAAAGAAAAAATATTCAAAAAGAAAGAAAAGGGGGGAGGAGGAGGAGGAGGAGGAGGAAGATCCAAACTTAGTCCAAATTGTGTTTTCATGCAAAAGCTCTTATTATTTTATTATGCCATTGAAGAGGAGAAAGCAAATGAAGTGAAATTAAAGGAAGTAGAAGGTTTAAAAAAAATGCAAACAAGCTGAAACTTTATTAGTAACCTGTGGTTACCTTGAAGCACAGTTTAATTCACAACAGTGACTGGAGACCACGGAAGGTGCTCAAAGTGCCTGAATGCTAGTTTTTGTAACGTTCTAGCCTATTTAAAAGAGGAATTGACTTTCTAAACCTCAACCAAATGTTTGTGTGCATCCTGGCTCTCCAGAACACTGTAATAAAGCCAAAGACAACCACAACTGGATTATTCTGGTCAAAGATCATTTTACCTGCGTCATTTTGCTCCGTCTTGTCTCTAGATCTCTTTCCCTCGAAATTGTTGTAAATCTACCTCGTCTGCGCTGGGGCCAGCGTAGCGAGCTTTCGTTTCACTGTGTTCAGACAAATTACAGCGCAGTCGACGTCAGAAGCTCCGCAGTGCTTCGAAAGCTCGTGTCTGCACTTTTGAACTGGATTTGTTTTGGTGTTTTGTTCCTACGGGAGTCCAGGACGGCGGAGTTAATCTGGAAGTTTCCACGACATTTCCTCTGACTGAGCAGACAAGAGCAAAACTGATAAAGTGCATTTCTGAACCACCGCGAATCTTTCATATTTGAGGAGAGCGAGCGATGGCACAACTCGTTTGTTCAGACCTTGTTATTATGAAATGAATAGGCTTTGGCTTTTCACTACAGACAGAGCTGTTGACTATTGTGAACAGTGAAAACAGTAAAAAGAAAAGAGGACAGTGTTGAAAAGGAACATTAGCTAATAGTTGCTAACTTTAGCTGACTCAGCGATGAAACGAACCACACTGAACTGTCTCACTGCCCAGAGTAAGGAAAACTCATTTTGACAAATCATAATTCATAATAATTAACCTACAAATTGATATCTGACTAAATTGCTTTTAACTAACTTTACATGGGAACAGCTACTGCATATGTCTACTTCCTGTGACAGCTCATAAAAGCGTTTTCAAACTAAAAGCTTTATGGGAATATTGCATTAACCTTGCAAAAAAAAACATACTTAAACAAACAAAAAGTGTTCATTCTCTCTCCTTACTTTGAATTCTCTAATGAACATGAAGCCAGTTCACCTAAATACCTGAAGTTGACAAAGCTATAAAACGGGACGCAACGGCCAAACCAGGGGGTCCATTTTATTGTTCTAGTTGGTTTCTTTATGCATCAACATACTGGCTCATGAGGAGAAACCACACGGTAGGGGGGGAAAGGGGGAGGATTTGGAGAAACAGAAGACAGGAGAGGGATTTAGAGAGCAGTCAGCACTGCGGGCGAGGCACCTCGTCAGGCGGAAAGAGCTCCAGAGCCGAAAAGTTACAGGTGGCAGGAGGAGCAGGCGGCTCTCGGGGGGGGCCCGCCGGGGAGGGAAGTGGGAGCGGATGCCTCCCCAGGTGCACGACGCGAAAAACAATGTGCCTTTCACGCACAAACAAAGGGAGCAGCAGCGAGAGAGAGAGAGAGAAAGAGAGAGAGAGATGGAGAGAAAACCGAGATGCAGAGTCAGACCTTCGGAACAATCAGAGCGCAACAGATCCGCCGCTGTCTGCGACCACCACCGGGGAGCCGCTGCTCAGGCAGCACAACAGCAGAGCGGTGGACCACAAATAAATATTAGACCAGTCTAATATTTCCCCTTCGCTGGCAGAAGGTTTAAAAAAGCATTTTTACCCATTTAAATACGTCGGCGGAACGAACCCGCACCCCTCGAGCGGCGTCCCGACACCTGCGAGTCTCCAGATGTGAGTTGAATGAGTTGGAGTTCAAACCCGGGCTCAGATGTGGCCCCTCAAACAAAGCGTGAAACGGGAGCCAAAACAAGCACATCAGCATCTCAAACAAGCCTCACATCCTTGTACAAAAAAAAAAAAGACGGCGAGCTTTTTGTTTCTGATGTTTCCCGTCGCGTCCGTCACAGCCATCAGCTCTCCACCAGGGTGTTATTATCCCAACCGCTGACCACCTGTCGCATTTGCATGGGATTGATCACAGTTTGATCTGTTGAAACGGCGTGTATGGAAGGTCCACATGGGGCCTGCCGTGGACACCTGCCAAAGTGAGCAATTAGCTTCGGATGCTACAAGAGTTGATTCTGGTAGCAATTAGCTTCGGATGCTCTCTCTCTCTCTCTTGTTCCAGACTGTCTGAAGCATGTTAATGTTCTTGCTTGGATCAGTCGGAAGATGGAGTCTGACTTCCGTACGGACATCCAAATGTGAAAGGATGAGCCTTGGCGACAATAATAATCGTAAAAATGTGAGAGCAAATTAGAAGTGTGCGAATTGCACCGCTGCCAAACACAGATATCACTGGGTTTAATGTACAGTGCAGATACATTTGCTGGCATTAAAGCCGAGGGCCAGGAGAGAGCCTAATAACAGAGTGAAAGAGCCAGATGGGGAATGCGTA